>NW_009799100.1:730408-938160 GCF_000213175.1 Neurospora tetrasperma FGSC 2508 | reverse complement strand
TAATAATAATAATAATAATAATAATAATAATAATAATAATAATAATAATAATAATAATAATAATAATAATAATAATAATAATAATAATAATAATAATAATAATAATAATAATAATAATAATAATAATAATAATAATAATAATAATAATAATATTTACGGTAATTACAAGCTGGTATTATTGTACGATGTACTTGAGTAGTTGATTTAGATAATTAGTTTAATTAACTAGTTTTAAGATAAACTTAATTTTAAGAAAATGATTGCGGGAATAAATTAAGTAGTAAGGTTTGGTTATATAAAAAGATAAAAAAAAATTCAATTCCAAAAGTAAAGATTGTGTACGCCCGCGGGGGGGTACGACCGATTTTTACCGTTTTTTAATCTATTGCGTACATGTGAAGGGTATTTATGTTTGTTGGTTATTTAATAGATATTAGATTAAATATTAAAAATTATAGCATTAGCGGATAGAAAAGGCGGGGTATTATTAATAGTAATGAGTAAATATAGTAAATATAGTAATAGTATTTTGGATGAAAGTTATAGAGGTTAAAAGTAGGTAATAGAGGCAGCCTAGTACTATTATTTTAGTAGGGACTAAAAGTATTATAGCTAATAGAATAGCGGTACCCCTAAGTATTAGCCCTCTACTTATATACCGGGTATATAATATATAAGTTAGTATTACGGAAAGTAATAAAATTAGTATTTAGTAACCCGCCGATTAAAAGAGTAAATAATATTATAGATAATCTAAAACTTGTATAACGGTTGCCCGAAATTCAAAGTTTATTATAGTAAAGTACTACCCCTATATATAGTACTATAGGTCTAGGTAGGTAGTTACGCGGGTAATATTATATTGTTTATTATTTAGTAAGTAGGATAAAATAGTCCTTATTAAGTAAGATTCCGTCTTATTTAATTTATTTATACTATATAATACCGGTAAATAATTAATTAGATTTGAATAAATAGTAGATTCGCCCGGTTTTAATTTGACGGGTAGTTTTAAGATTCTCCCTTTCTCGAATTTAATCTTTCCTATTATATTCATTTTACTATTTTAATAAATTTTACTTTATACTACGCCGACCTTACCTGAAAGACGACCCCTTTTAGGTAAATATTATTATTAATAAATTAGTAAGAATTAAAATTGGTTATGGTAGACGAGTACTAGTACTTAGAATTTACCCTTACTTTAAATAGTAATAATAATAGTAAGTTTATTATTTAAGATTATTAATAGTACTACGATAGTTAAAATCCCTAACCGCCTAAAGTATAGACTTTACCCTTCTCTTTAATAATAATAACGATAGCGATAGTAATACTATTATATTTGACTTGGCGGTACCCCCTAATAATTAGGAAAATATTAATAATAATATTAATTAAGGTCAATTAATTCTTTAAATTGAGATAGATTTGAATATTAATTTATATATAGTATTTATTAATAAAGATAATTTATTTAAAGATTTAAATATAATAAATATCCGGCGCAAATCGGCCGAGTTCGAAGGCAACGATAACCTTCCAAACGAAGATTAAATATAGTTTGATATCGAGTATATTAAACGGCTCTTTGTCCTTCCCGAATTAGAAATGATTGAATTTAATAAAAATTTTATTAATAAATAGATAGCGGATTAAATTGATTACTTTGTAGAACCCGAACTTCTAGCGCTAGAAGTCCCTACCGGCCAAATTATAGATTTTTTACAATTAATCCGGTATTACTATAATAAATACGAATATATATCGAATTTTAAAATAATATTCAGCCTATATACCTATTTGCATTATATATTATTAAAAAATTATAAGATTTAGTTAGAGATATTTAATTTATTACGGGAGTACGACGGCCGCTTAATTTTAGCGATTTAAACTCTATTAAGATAATTAGCGACCCTTAAAAACCGGTTTATAAGACGATTTCTATTATTGGATATGCGTATAGTATAGGTACTATTATAAACGAATAGAATAAAGATTGAGTCCGTTCGTTAAAAGAAGGAATAAATTAAATACGAAGTATAATAATAATTAATAAAGGAATTAGAGTTTAGTAAATCCGAAGATTAGTTAATTATATTAGCGTTATTATATTTTATGGACCCTAAGTTATTATTTTAAGCCTTTCTAAGTTCTAAAACCGTTCCAAGAATATATAAGGGTATAGTATATTTAATTAATAGCCTAATAGAATTATACTATATTCTTTACTAGTTATCTTCTATTCGAATTATATTTAGCGAATATATATACTTTATTAGCAATTCTAAAGATAATAGCAGGGCGATTTTCCCGTTAGATTTTATCTACTTTTATTATTATAGGGATTATATTTTTTATAACGTTAAGGATATTAATAATTATATCAAAGATAATTATATTAAAAGTTATAATTATAATAATATATAATATTATTACTGTTTATTTAATAGTTATTTAGATTATTAAATATATATTAGTTATGTAAACGCTGTGGGTAAGAATTTTATAAACGATTTTCGAGAGTATAAAGGTGAGATTACCCTTATTGTTAATAAGTATATTCTAATTAATTAAATCGAGTAAGAATTCCTAGGCCTTAGATTATACTTTTAATTTAATTATAATATAAAGTTTAAGAAGTACGAATTAGTAATGCGCTTTAATTAAGACGAATGGATTCTTTAAGAATGGGCCGACTAGTTTATACCTATTAATATTAATTATTTTAATAGTAAAGATTTGAGCGATCCTAGCCCGGCAATTAATTTATAATTTACTTTTATAGGAGGTTGTACGCTACGAAGTCGGAAAATATTTTTAAAGTATATAATTGAGTTAGATATTAAATATTAGAAAAAGGTATATTTAATTTACTATATTCTGGATGAGGTCGCCAAGTCCGAACTAAATTCTTACTAAGTAGAAGTCGATTAAAAAAGTAAGACAATAAAGATTTACCCTCTTGTATATATATTACCCCCTTGTATTGAATTTGAGATTAAGATATTCGGAAGGTAGTATTTCGAGGAAGAATGGGATAAAGTATATATATAGTACGGTAACGATATTTTGAGCTATTTAGTATTTATATTTATCGATGGATTCGGCGTCTATTACAATATTTACCGATTGGTTATAGGGGTATACTAGTCACTTATTGGCTTGTTTTTTAATATTCGTATTAGAGATGTTAATATTTTCCCCATTATTTTGGGTTTATATACGTCTAATTTCGACGACGTCGTTAAAGCCATTAGTTGTATAATACCTTTGGACCGTAGTATTGTAATAGAAGTATAGGGAAGACTAATATTAGCGTCGATTTTTATATTATACTATACGGGCGATATATTTTAATAGAATTAAAATACCAGTATTATCGGTATAGGTAGTTATAAATTCTATCAATTTTACTTTATTAGGCCCGAATATATTATTAATAAGAAAAATGTATTTACAAATAGCCGGGAGATTAACCTATATTATTACTAGTATATATAAATACGGTACGAAGTGGATATTGATATTTGGCGAATAGGTGACAAAATGGTATATTGTACGCAATAGGGTATTAGTAAATTCCGGCCTATATTATTCGATTCAATATTTATATTCGATATTATTATAATACGCCCGCCTAACCCGGCTTATTTAAAATATAAAGGTATGTAAAAATAAGGGTATATTGGTAGAGGTAATATTTTGAATATATATTGACTTTTTATAGGTATTACCGTAGCTACCTACGAAATGCTATTGGATATATTTTTAACCCCTAAAGTAAAAATCGAGTATAGCTGGGTATTAAAAAATTGGTTATTTCCCCCGGGATGTAGTACCTTGCCTTCGCCTTTATTATATATTCTTAATTAAATTTTATATATTATATTTAATGGATAGTTATTGTACTACCTATATTCGAAGTATAGTTGCGTAAAGATTATATTAATTTATACGCTTAGAAGGTATAGAAGGATATTTATTAACTATATTACTAAGGTAAGAACTATAAAGATAAAGATGATGAAGATATCGCAGTAGATAATAGATTGGTTGGCTGTTTTGTTCGGGTATTGGCTATAATAGCTATTAATAATTTAATTCTTATAAATACCCGAAATATTAGGGAAGTATATAATAATATTAATATTAAGGCGAAGTACAGTAGATAGTGGTATAAAAAGCTATATTAGGTAGTATTAGCGGTTATAGTTAGTAACCCCCTGGTATAGAAGGTATTTTAGAATTGTATTCGTATAGACTCTAGACTTTTATAAATATTATTATTTCGATTATTTATAGAGAGCGGTTTAGAAGAAGATATATAAATAGTTAAGGATAGTAAAGACGAAGAGGGTAGTATAATTAATATAGTACTACTATTAAACCTCCTAAAACGGGCAAAAGAGTATATTTGTAAGGCTCTTCGGCCAAATATATATTTAGGGGTATATTACGGCCGTATTTATAACGAGTACGGCCTTCCTAAATTATTAAATATAATAGTAGAGGAAAAATATTATAAGTAAATTACCCCTAAAAAAGTCTTCGCGCCCGTAATATAGCGGATATACTACCGGTCTAACCTATACGTAATATATATAAATACGAGAATTTAGTATATAAAACCCGTACTTATAATTAGAATAATAATATTTGCGGAATTGAAATTAATAATAATAAAATAGATAATTTAAAGCTACAGCCTAAACTATTAATAGTAAAGACGTTAAAAAATGGATCTTCGAATAAGAGTATATTATTTATATTATTTAATTTGCCCTATTTAATTTATTTACTATTACTAACTCCAATTTAATAGAATAAATTTATGATATAGCTAAGGAAGCACCTAGTTTGTTTAATAACTTATTCTACTAAAAAGATAAATAGTATATAGGATTAATTATACGAGAAGAATAGGAATTTAATATCCCGATTCCCGCTAATCACATATATATCCGGCTATTTATAATTGGAAAGTTCGAAGCTATAGTAATACGCAAAATTCAATACCCTATTATTAATCCTAATTAGAATCTACCCGTTTTATTTCATATAATAATTAATAATTTCTATTATACCTTATTATAAGCGTACGAATTAGATTACGATATTAAAATCTTAAGATTCGTTCTTAATACTTTATAATATAATAAGGAATTATCCTTTTTAAATAGGTATATATATATTACAATTCGTGCGCCCTAATATATATTCCTAATCCTACCCTACAAATACCCTTATTTAACTAATACTATTATATACCAAACCCCCTCAACGTACGGGAATTAATTATTAAAGTATCTTCTTTATTTTTATTATATTCTATATTATAATACTATATAAGAGTAATATATTTGCAAATTAATGATAATATACCTATATAATTAGTATTATTAATTATATAAAATTAATAATAATACCTTCAAATCCCCCTCAAATCCCCCTAAATTCCCCTAAATACCCCTAAATACGTTAGAATTTACTAAATACTATTAGAATTAATAAATCCCGCTGCCTTTTTTTTATACAATTTATATTCTTCGTATATAGTTTAGTACCGAAATCGGAAACTATATTAATTATAACTATTTAAAGGGTATTACAATACCTTTAAGCGCTATACCTTCTCTATTAACAATTATATTAAATACCGCGATAATACTACTATAGGCTGTATTAACTATATCTTCGTTTATAAATGAAAATAGTATAATAAATATCGTATATTCCTTATACTAACTAAGATAATAGTTACGGATAGGACGGTCGCGAGCCTTAGGCTTCTATTAATTAAAGAAACCAAAGAAATATTAATTATTAACTTACTAATAATATTAATTAATAAAAAGATTTATATTATAAACGTCTTAAAAATTTATAAATACCGGACTATTTATTACTAACCAAAATAAGTATTAGTCATTTGGGATATTATCTAGCTATAAATACTTTTTTAATAGTAAATATTAGAGTAAATACTTTAAATGCTTTATTAATTACTATATAAAATATACTAAATTATTTATAGTAATTAGAGTTTTATATAATATATTAAAGTATTTTCGGCAACTGTCTAGTCTAATATTATATACGCGACCGTATAGAAAATTATATAAATATTTATTGCAATTTCTATTATTCTTAATCCTCCAAACTACTAATATAGCGCTTTATTTCTTTCCGTATCCCCTATCCTTAATTAATTAATAATATACTTACTTACTAAATTATTTAATTATTTAAATTAATTAACTATAGCCGAAGAGAACTTTTCTAGCGTATTGCATTTATTATATCGCATTGTATTTATAGTATATACATCCAATTATACTATATTACTATTCGTAATAAATTTATTTATATTTATTGTATTCCTATACTATACTATACTATACCATACTATATACAATTGCTACTAGTACTGGCGCGTAGCGCTGGCCGCCGGGAAGCGGTATAGTATAGTACTAGGTTGGGGTCGGGGTAGTACCGTAATAGACTATATATCCGGTATAAAGCCGCGTATAGGTACTAAGTATAAGTATAGCGCTAGGTTAAATTGTACGTAGGGTAGGCGGTAGGTAGGCAGTTCTATAAATAAATATATATATATATATATATATTAATTGCAATTTCCTAATACTCTTTTTCTGTGCCCGCAGCAGACCTGTATGCAAGTAATAGGGATTCTTTTTTCCTAATAGGGATTGATTTTCTAGCCTACAGTAGTCTAGGATAGATTTGACCTCCTAGGAAAGTACAAACCCTTCTACCGTAGTATACAAACTACCGTTAAGACCTATTTACCGCAGTACGACGGTAAACTCCTAATAACGGTAGTGTCCAATTTACTATAGATTAGCGGTTAATCTACTGCATGTCGGTGGAGGGGGTTCGCAGTTAAGTATCCTACTTATCGACTTCTAACGTTTCTTTAATACTATATCCAATTAGGTTAGCGGCTTAGTTAATCATTAAAATTATAGGGATATAAGTAATTAAGGCAACCCCGGTCTAGTCCTATTACTTATTTATATAAACTTTCAAATAGGCGAAACATTTATTCTCTAATTCGAATTCTTCGTTACAATAGCCGCACCTACTCCTTATAGTTGCTTCGATCCTCCTAATTTCAGCCTTAGTAGCCACGGTCCGGCGGCATTTGCAGATGTAGGCTCTCTTACTAATCTCCGAATTATATTATTTTAGGCATTTCTAACAAGTATAGTCGCTATCGTAAATAAAATAGTTTAGGTCTAGTTGAAATAGCGGGGAGTCTAAAATATTGTCGTCCGTAAAGTAGACCCGGTTATATTTGAAGTCGGTCTTGAAGTCCTTCTATTAATCTTAGTTTTAGGTAGTATGGGTACTATTGTATTCTCTAAGTCGTACCTCTTATCGATTCCTAGAACGGTCCCTGTAGTATTTTTTAGAACGGCTGCCGTATTGGTCTTTAGAGTGGTCATTATAGTAATCCTAAAATCGGTTACTATAGTAGTCTCTAGAGCGGTTATTATAGCGGTCTCTAGATCGGTTATCGTAGTGATTTCTTAAATAATTGTCGTACGATGTTCGGTAATTACTATAGGGTTTTCGAATTCTTCTATCGTTAATCCGAACGCTAAGTGATTTATTAGTTATATAGGGGTATCGGTCCTTCGCGGCCGAGTACAACAATACGCGAGATTCGTCGATAATCAATATATAGTTAATTAGGCTTCCCTTTTTGGGTAGAGTATTAAGGTATTAACGGATAGCGATTTCTATACTAAACTATATTTGAACCATTACTCTATACCAATTTCCCCTATCCTTATTTAAAATACTTATATCTTTAGCTTAACAGAGTTTCTTTCAAATAAAATCGGACATTGCATTTTTATTTTCAATAATATATTTTAGCCGTAGGGTGGATTCTGTAAACTTACGTATAGTTATAGTAGAGTCTGGCTAGAAGTGTTGTAATATTACGTCTAGTAAATTGGGTAATCCTATGACCCGCAAGTCTCGCCTCTTATTTAGAGTGACCTCGTTAGTCTACTAGAGAACCGCCGGTCTAGTAAGGAGGGTTTGAAATATAGTAACAATTTATTATTCAATAGAGCTTCCTAAAATGGGGTCTTCTATAAAGGACTTCAATCGATCTATAAAGTAGAAAATATTTATATAAATTACGTTTTTTCTATCTACAACTATACTAATATCGTCAGGATCCTTGAAATAGGGATTAAATTACCCTATATCTTCGTATTAAAATTTATTATCTCTCGCAAATAGGTCGATTGAGTCGCTAGAACTTCCTAAAATAGTTGTACTATCGGGAGGGTTATTTCCGGCTTAGGCGGCTTACTAAACGGTAGTAATCTTTAGTATAAGGTTGGTAAAGGCGGGGTCGGTTTAAAGGCTAGCTATCGTACGCGTAAAAAGCGTATTGAAGTCCGGAGTGGTATTGTTGTTCGCTATATTGCTATAGCTACGTTACTTTTGGTTAATATTATTCGATGCCTAGAATCTTCCGATAGAGGTCTTCGCTAATCCTTTTATCTAGGAATTATTTGGTATATTCAGCTTATCGGTCAACTTTCCTAGTTTCATTTCTAGGTTTTTAACTATTTGCTCTAGGGCAGTAAATTTAGTCATTTTTATTTCGTTTGTAAGTCTAATACTTATTTAGTTGACCGCTCTATTAATACTCTTAATTTTCTTAGTAAGGGTATTTATATTATTATTAAAATTAGTAAATTTAATCCTAAATCTATTACAGCGGACGGTATTATTATTTAGTTTACTACCGCATTGTTACATATGATTATTAAGGGTTTTAGTAAATATAGTTAAGTCCGATCGATCTAATATTCTATCTATATCTATAGATTTCCAATTTATTAATTCCTATTGTATCCGTTCGATACTCTTTCTAATATATACTATTATTGGCTTATTATTCCCGAAATTGCTTGGCCATTCTCTTAGCTCCGGTAGTTCTTCAAAGTCTATTATTCCAAATTCCTATCCTTCTCCTAGTGTTTCCCCTACGCGGATTCCCGGCTCTAATAGTAACGGAGGGTTCGTAGGGTAGTTTAAAGACTGTAAAATAGATTTAGTATTGTATATATAACGTTTTTCTATATTAGAGAGAAGGTCTTAATTATTTATTACGGGTATAGGTACTATAATAGGGTCGATCCGTAGGTTCCCGTTGGGTTGGGGCGGTGGTCCTTCTTTATTAGATTGAGGGGGTGGCCTACTAGAGTTATTTATAGTTTTATTAATTATATTATAAATTTATAGATAGTGAATTATTTTATTGCATTATTCGATTATATATATAAAGGGAAGGGGATACCGTAATCCTACTACGTCTTAAATACAAGAGAAACCATTGGCATCAATTATAATTTATAACCTATTATAATTCAATTATATTTTATTTACGGATCTAGGTAGTATAAATATACTACTACTCTACTCTGTAGGGAGTTTTCGTTAGGGCGGAGTAAGGAATTAGTACTATTGTTACTTTATTTAACCTATTACGATTCGGCTAGACTTAGATTGGCAGGGGTAAAGGAGTTAATAATGAATTTCTTGTAACGATAATGCGACAATTATCTAGTTTCGTAATACTCAATTGGATGGGTATTGGGGTAACGCGTCTTTGGATAATTAAGATTGCTATTATTTGGCCTACTACGACTCAATTGAATAGTAATAAAGGTAATACGTAGCGGTCAATCGAAAGTAGTTGCATTGATAATAGCGGTCAGTTCGATCGTTTAATTGCAACTACTATTTAATGCGGGAGATTAGGAGCAATCCTGAAGAACACTATATATTTAGTATTCTATATAGGAAGCGATACCTTCTTTAAGGTTAGGCTAGAGGCGGCCTTGCAACTACCTTTGAGTAGGTAGCTGCAAGGCTTCTAGAAGCCTCTGTCCTGTCTATAAATAGCTGCCTTAGCAAAGGCGGTTAACAAAGGTTCTTAGAACCTTTATTGCCCGGTAGTGCCGGCCCGGTACCTGCCAGAGACATCTCTGGTGGGCAGGAGGGCAGTCTATCTATCTATTATACTTATCCTGTATCACGTCCCTTCCTAACTCCTTCCTACCTTCTTTCCTCCCTATAATAATATTATCTAAGATAATTTCCTCTAATCGCAACCGTCCCAATCCGATCAACTTTACCTCCGACCCTAAGGTCTCCTCCCTAGAAGCGTCTCCGGGCTCTACGGCTTCTCCTAATTTCGTAGTTCCGGCTTACTTAGAGCCCGCAATATTTTCTCATATCCTTCGCAGCAATCCGGATTTTTAAATCCCCTAAAACCAATATACTTATCCCTTCTATCGTTCCTAATCCTTATACTAATTCGTATAATACCGTCCGTAAAATCCCCTACCTCTATTATACTTTAAATTTCGCTACGGTCCTAAAATCCAATAAGAGACCTACCGGTCCTAATACTTTTCGTAAAATCGTTACCGGTAAAACCTACCTTATTTCGGCTTCCTATAAGCCCTATATTCTTCTCTTTTTCGCCCTTCTTTTATAATTAACATTTCATTCCTAATTACTAACTTCCAAACTGCGACTTATATTTATACTACTAGTAAATATATATTAAATATTTCTATTAATCTTTATAACGCCTACAATATTATTTAGTCTATGATTATCATTATAATATTAGGTAGCTGGACTAAATATAATTAAAAATTAAATACTTTTATTTGCGCTATTTAATAATTTATTAAACGTATATACGGTCGTTTAGCGTAAAACGGTCTTCTAAATAATATTATTAACCTTTTCCGCATTCTATACTATAATATTACTATCTTCCAGCGGAAGGGATACTATACGCTATATATAAAGGATATCTTCTACGGTCGTACTCCCTCCGGCCCTAGTATTAATAATACGATAAACCCGGTTTATATTACTTTTAATTCTAATAGTAGCGCGATTACTCCCGTACGTATTATATCCAATCCTAATAGTAGTAGTACTGCCCCTAGTAGCCCTATGGCCGTCGATACCCCCGGCCGCCCCGTTATAAACGATAATTGGGTTTAGTGGCGTCGCAATGTTACTGCGAACTAGACTCGTATAATAGAGCTTCTCGAGGAGCTTTTTAGGCGTAACTAGGCGTTAGATAGACGGTACTTCGGTTTTAGCACCCGTAGTTAGCACAATCGTCTCCTCCCCGTCCCTTTGTTCTTTTATTCTAGTGTCGTCGATGATTTGTTCCCTTCTTACGAGTGCCTCGCGAGTTCCTCGCGCTGCTCCTCCTCTAATTCGTCTGCCAGATGTTTATAACCTATAGTTTACCTAATTAATAGTTTATATTTATAGCCCGCTCGGATTTAATAACCCGAAACTAAATAGGACCTATATCCCAAAGTTCCATTTCTAAATAAAACTAAGCAAGCAATTACTTATTATTAAATGTTTCCTCGTAATTAATATACTTAGCGATATATGTAGATATTTAATCGAAGGTACGCTTATTGATCCAATTCGAAATTAAGTTTTTGAATTCTCATTTATATTAGGGATTCGGAGTATTTAAATCGTAATTAAGAATATAAGGGTTATCCGAAATAATATTTAGGAAGAATTATCGTATAGTAATAATTAATTAATACGACTTTAATATTCGATGGGTATCTAGTATATACTTTCAAAGGATTTTGAACCTAGTCTTCCGGGTATCGATTTGGTAATTATATACCCGCTTGATAATAATTCTAGAAAATTAGTTATAATAAAATAGAAATAATACCTATCGAACTTCTTTATTAATTTCGTTAATTACAGTTGGATTATCCTTCGGTACAATAATACCTCTTAGGATATTTCTAGGTAATAGAATTTTAAGAATTCTGGGATTCACAACATATTAATAATTATCGGCGATCGGATTATATTTTAAACGAAGTGGTATATTATCAATCTCTCGAATAACCTATAGATTAGTACAAATAGGTTCTTAAAAATATTCGGGGTAGGCATTTTCCAATCGGTCAATACCATTCTATCATCATCGAATTAAAGCGCTTTTACTACCGCTACGGCTATTATCGGGGGTCTTAGGAGGATTAGGTCTATTATATTCATTAAAGTTTTCCTCGTTTAAATTACTAAAGTGAGTAACATCGTCTTCGGGATCCTCGAAATTAGGACGACCAGCTTCCTCTTAAGCAACTTCCTAGAATCTACTCACTGCATTGGAAGCGCCTAAATAATTGGAAGCGCTAGAACGATTATTAAACGGAATACCGGATTAACGAATAAAAGCTCCGGATTAACAGCTAGGAGCACCGGAACGACTAGGGGCGCTAGATTAATAATTAAGATTACCGGAACTACTAAGAGTATTAGAACGATTAGGAGCAATAAGATAATTAGGGGCTCCAATATCGCTAAGGTCTTTATCCTTATTAAATTAGGCGGTCTAAAAGATGCCTTCAATACCTATTACCGAATATATCCCGGTATCTTAGCTTATAGCGACTAAAGGAGGTATACAACTAAAAATAAATTTACTAAGGACAAACGGAGGCGTACGGCTGAATATATTAGAGATAGGAGGTAGTACTATACTACCCGGCTTAATATCGTCGAATTTCTCGAAGAAGGAAAGTAAAATTGCCATCCTCTTCAATTCTTACAATGCTGTAACCCTCTTTACTATATTTTCCACTACTTTCTTAGACCGCCTCGGGGTTAAAAGCTCGTCATCGGACTCGGAATCTCTAGGCTTAACCGTAGCCTTAGCCTTCTATTGCTCAAATTCATATACTATTCATAAAACTAAATCCTTTCGGTATTCTAGTTTATTACCAAATCGATCGGCTTTATTATATAACCGATTACATTCATCGAAACTTAGATCTAGATCTCGAACTTATTCCTTAATATCTTATAATTAAACTTTCAATTTATTTAACTTACATTGTTCTTACTATTACTAGGTTTCCTCATCGGACCCCTCGATAAAGGGAATTTGTTACGCACTAATATCGCTTATAGCCGCCGCACTTTAATCGTTATATAATTAACCTTTATCTTATAATTAACTACTAACACGGCCAGGTAAAGGGGGTAGTTAATAGCCAGGAGAGAGAGGGGGGGGGGTTACTAACCGCGACCACAGCTACAACTACGACTACAGCCACGATTATAATTACTACTAAGAGGGGGGAGTAGTTAGTAACTAAGAGGAGGGGGCGGTTACTAATTACAACCAAAGGGGGATAGCTAGTACTAGCTATATCCAATAGAAGAAGGTTGCTAGCTATAACTAACAAAGGAGGATTATTAGCCATATCCAAGAAAGGAGGGTTAGTATTAGCCGTAACCAAAGGAGGTAGGCGATTATTAACTACAACTAAGAGGGGACAGTTAATATTAACCGTAACCAAAGGGGGTAGGCGGCTACTAACCACGACCAAAGGGGGACGGTTCATATTAGTATTAGCCGTAACCAAAAAGGGACGGTTACTAACTACAATTATCGCCAACAAACGGTTGTTAGTATTATAGGAATTAGATTATCTTCTAATATAGTAACTATATATTATATTTCAACTAAGTATAATACTATTATTAATATTACTAATATTAATATTATTAATATTAACCATAATAATCTTATAATATTACCTTGGGTACAATAGTTGGGGGTTGGGGAGCTCGCCGGGTTACCGCCTAGGAACCCTTAGTTAAAGGATCGGTTAAATTAGTCGCAGCAAACTCGGTATAAGCTACTATTTTCTTAAAATTCTTCTTAACTACAATCCGAGGGCTTAGTCCAGCCAGCGAAGTAATATTGCGTCAGCCCTATCAAGAATATTAGTAATATATTAAAATCAAATATTATACGGGATCTCAACTTACTTGGGCCTATACTTTGAGAATCTATCAATAAGTACTAGTCGTATATATAGGCAGCGCTTACACTAGCTTTATAGGGCTAATAGTAGGCGAAATAGGCATACTACTAATAATCTACTATTATTAATTATAGTCTTTATAATCGTCATTATAATACTGTCCGTCGTTACTATCGTCGCAATTTTAGTAACCCTCAAAACTAACGGTCCTCTTAATCTATTAATTAACTATAAAAGTAAGCGGTTTTCTCTTCCTCTTTATAGAGCCCTCTATCTAAATAATAATATTAGTCGGTCCTGGCGTATAATTAAATTAAAATAATACTTACAATAATAATAGTCTAGAATCATATACAAAGTAGGACGGGGACTCAATAATAATAATCGCAAACTCTAGGATATTAGAGGAAGCGGAGTTTAAATTAAAGGATAAACCAATTAAAGGAAGGAAATTTGGAAAAAGAAGAAGTTTAGAAAGAGAGGAAGCTCGAGAGGGGAGATGGCCGGTTCGGATTTACATATTTACCTAATCGTCGACCAATACTTTCAAATATTAGGATAAAATATAGCGTATAAGAAGTAATTAGTTCTTATCCGCAATAGCACCAGTAAATATAATTACAATAATTCTACTATCTTCGAATAACGACAACAGGGTAGTTATTTACTCTATTCTAGTCTATACTATCTGATGTAAATAGTATCGAAAGTTCAAATAACGGAGTATTATACATTCAATCGTCTTTAATACTCTACCGGCCCTATTTTTTAATTGGTAAATTATATTATAGGATTGGATAGCGGGGCATTATTAACGCACAAGGTATAGGGAATAACTTCCAATACTTTCTATGCAAGTAAGTAGCTTTCAAAGACTAAATAAAATAGTAGGGTATCTAATAATAATATATAAATATAGTAATAGTTTGTAGTATTAATTTACGTTTGCTAGTATTCATATAAATGTAGTGCAATAGAGTGGGTAGGTCTAGAAGGCGGCTAACTGTAGTACGGGTTCATCCGCATTCTAAACCCCAATCTTAACAGGGGAAAGTGGAGTCTGGCTGTTTAAGACTATATATATATCTATATACCGGATAGCCTTATTTAGTGTGGTTTATGGTATATACTATAACATCCGTGAATATCTTAGATAAATTGAATATCTGTATATATCAAACTTCTAAATTAAATACCAGGACTTCTATATATAATTTACTCTCTATATAATATAGATACTAATCTCTCCCCTTTACAATAGACTCTCCCTTTATAAATAGACTCCGAATCTCTACTTTGAACAAACTCTCTCCTTTACAATATACTCTCTACTTTGCAATAGACTTTACCATCTTACATTCAAATCCACATCTAACTACCCTATTTAATTTAAGTACTTCCAACTATGCCCAAACGCAGGACTAGAGCAATTAAAAACGACAACCCATTATAGGTAGAACGTCTCATCAATAGACTAATACCGCTCAAAGCCGGTTTCGGTAAACGTATACCCCTCCCTAAGATCTATCTATATTAAAATTACTAATAGTAATAACCCAATCTACCTCGATGTTCAAAATTAAAATCACTAGATTCTATCCCTCTATTTAATTACAGCAATAACGATACGGTTATATCTAATATAAGTATAGTATATAACGACGATACTGATAATTGGGAGGATATTAACGATTAGGGTAATAACGAGGGTGCTAATAAGGGTAATAACAAAGCTAAATTAAATTTAATATACCCCCAACGTACCTAACCATATTACTAATAATTTTACAATAGGTATTATTAATTAAAACAATATTTACAAAGGCATAGACCTCACAGACATTCGAAACCGGTTTAAAGAATTAATAAATAGCAACGATATACTACCTACTAAATTCGATAAAGAACAACTGCGTCTTAATATTAAGTACAATAAACGCGATTTCAATAAAGAATTAGAGACGTACGTATTTGAGGAAGATTTTATAAGTAATTAAATAGCCGAACAAACCGACTAAGGATAAGAACTAGGAACAAGCATTCCTCAAAGCACTACAACACGCAACCTTATATCTAATATATTAGAATTAATCTATCATTATTACATTTAATACGAATATTTAATAGACTTCTAAATAGCATTTAGTTTATATATTATTATTAATAAACATTCGTAAAAGTAATATAAAATATAAATCGAAATTTTAAATATATTACATAATTAAAACGGCGGACCTATTATTAATATCTAACGTCTACCAAAGTAGGTAAAAACTTTAAAGAATCGCACAGCTAGACGACTACTATTACTCGATATACGTATAGCTAAGGTTCTATTACAAACTTTAAGGATGAAGACTGAATTAGCTAGTTGGAAAAAATAATAAGATAGTTAAAACGATACCGACTAATCGACGGTTCTTAAACCCCTATATTTCATAAATCTATATTCCCTTTTCCAAGCCTTTTTTAATTCGGATACTGCTACAATAATATATAAAGGTATAGTATATTTTGTCGATAATCCAATAGAATTTTTTTCTTCACTATATTAATTATTGTTAATTCGTATAATATTTAGTCAATTTGTATATTTTATTAATAATTCTAATAATAATAGCAAAACTATCATTCTATTAGACTTTATTTACTTTTATTATTATAATAAGTTTAATAACTCTAAATACTATTATTGTTTACTAGAAGACGACCCTTAATACTATATCCATATTAGCCGTATTAAAGTTACAGGTAAGAATTCTACTTTTGACGTCTACGAATATACTGGCGAAATTACCTTAGTTGTTAACGAATATATATATATATTAACTATATAGATAAAGATTTTCCAGGTATTGGAGCTTATTACCAAATCGGTTAGTAAATAATATTCGGGAGGTACGAATTAATTATTCGATTCGATAAGGAACTCTAAATTCTTTAATACTAGGCTGACCAATTTACGCCTATTATTGTTGATTATTTTGACGGAAATATTCTGGATGACCTAAGTCTACTAGTATAAATTGGAAAGAAGGAAAAAAGACGGTTTAAAAAGTATACGACTGAGCCAGAAATCGACTAGAAAAGTGGCCATTTTCTTGTACGTCGGGTTATAGACTAGGTTCTCAAGGATGACCCTAATAGATTCCAAGTCGATTCCGAAATTGAAGGAGCACCTATATACAAAAAGTTCAAAATCTATCCTCTCACCTTCACACTACCTATTCGAACCTACCTAGAAATTAAAGAATTCAGTCGTACTACCTTCGAGGAATATTACGACAAAGTCAATAACCCGGGCTTTAACATAATTAATTATCCCGTTCTAACTTTTATTAACAGATTTAATATATATCGCAATATATATAGATCTATTATAGGGGTTTACTAGTTACTAGTTAGCCTACTATATAATACCCAAGCCCGAAATCCTAATATCTTTCCCATTATCCTAGGCCTATATATATTAAATTTCAATAATATAATCAAAGCATTAGGGTGTTTAATAGTATTAAACAAAGGTATAATTATAATATAGGTAGAAGGAAGGCTAATATTAGTATTAGTATTCACTTTGTATTATATTGGTAATATACCGCAATAGAACTAAAATATTAGTATAGTAGGTATAAGTAGTCAAAAGTTCTGCCGCTTTTACTTTATTAGCCCAGATCATATTATTAACCAATAGAATATTTTAACTAGTTTTGTATTTAACCCCGAAATTAAACAGTATTATTACTAGTATTTACAAATAAGGTAAGAAATTGATATTAATCTTATTACAATTAAAGGCAACCAAATAGTATATAAAACCCAATAGGGTATTAGTTTAATTCGGCCGGCTTTATTCCACTTAATACTAGTATTAAATATTATTTTAACTAGGGTGCCCGATCCAGTACATTCTAAATATAAGGGTATTATGGCCGAAATATACAAAATGCTATTAAAAGTCTTCCTAACAATAAGAGTAAAGACGGAATATAGTCTTACTATTCGATATTAGCCATTTCCATCTAGGTAGACTACCCTCCCTTCCCCAATTTTATACTTTGGGAGCTATATATTAACCGACTATACAAAATAGTCCATTATAATACCTCTACTATTTACAGCCTAGCTTCGTAAAGACTATATATTGAAAAGTATATATAGGAAGCCTAGAAATCCATTATCTAACCAAACCGTAGAAATGGGAATAGAAACGGTGATAGCAACGGAAACAAAGATAGCGAAGACGAATAGACGGTATATAAAGTAAACCTTATACTAATTAATACTTTTGCCAGAACACTAGCGGCTATAGCTTGAAGTGATAATATATTAATAAATATTTAAATATATAGTCTATATATAACAATATGGAAAAATATATTCTAAGTGCTAGAAATTAATATACTAAACTATATATATAATAGTAGAGGCGATTACTAATAATCCGATGGTAAGAAATAACCTATATAGATTTCGTACTCGGCCAGATTAAATTTTACCTTTACAAGTATTATCTCAATGATCTTCAATATTAATTACAAGTACAATAATAAGTAGCCTCAACGAAGAGGTTAATAACAATACAAATAGGGATAATATTATAATCGAAGACGAGGAAGGAGGAGTAGTAGCCGAAGCCGCTACAGAGGCGACTACAATCCCGAAGCGGGTAAAGAACCGATCGACCTCACCTATATCGAAGATAGCGATAGCGATACTACTAGTCCAACCAAAGACGAAGAGGAGTGGGAAGGCTTCTTCAACGATAATAATGGCGATATTCTTATTAATTCGCTTAGTTTACTTCCCTCAATATAATTACAGGCACTTCGCAATTGTAATGATAGTTAGTTAATCGATTCCCCCAGCGACAGCGAACCCGAAGATAAGCTTTTCGATTACCGGGATATAATTATCAATCTACCTTCTAGTGCTATACCTCCCACGGCTACGATTGAAGCTCTCTATGAAGCTACTAATAGATGGGTAAAGTTTTATAGATTTGCAATTAACCGTATATAAGGCCGTAGTAAGCCTAGAGCCGCTGTTAAAGACTACACACGATATTATATTGTCTGTAACCGCTATAGTAAACTTCGGGAGTCTATAGTAACTATTTAAAAGATTGCTTTATATAAATATAGGTATAAATAGAAAGCGCTTACTAATAAAGATACTAAGGGGGATAGTCTTTAGCACTTTCGCTTATATTTTAACCTAAACTTCCAAATCTACAACTACGGCTAGTCCTAGCATCTATTTGCGTACCCTTAGTACCGTAAGATGAAGCTAGAGATATTTAAAAAGATTGATAATACTTTTAAATTTAATATTATATAAATTCGAGAAATTACCGCTATGGTACCAATAGATTTTCCTAGATCAGTACATATACAAACCGATATATATAACGTACGAACGAAAATTCGCCGCTGCAACCTCAATAGTTATACCCCTACCAGCACTTTAATTAAATCTCTTGATGATAACGGTATTAAATATATTAAAAAGATGGATCTAGAGAATAATAAGTAAATTATTAGGCCTTATCTTTACCTTCCTAGCTTGTAAAGATATAGCTAGAATGTTCCTTAAAGTTATGATAATTAATAATATATATAATACTAACCGGTTTTATTATCTATTCTATTAAATCTCCAACGTCTTATTTATTAGTTCTATATTTAACTACGTCTTTAGTATTATTAACAATAAGAAAGAGGAAGCTTTTAACTTCTTAATTAAAGCTACTAAAGAACTAGAATTACGCTATAATCTACCCTCGCCAACTATTATTATTATAAATAAATATAAAGAAATAAAATAAGTATTAGGTAGAGTGTTCCCTAATACCTAACAACAACTCTATCTATTTTATATTACTAAAAACGTTCTTTTTAATACTAAAAAGAAGTAGAAGAAGTAGAAGAATAACGACAACGACGATGAGTCTGAGGAAGAGGAGGGCTCCGAGGATAAAGAGGGCAGAAATAAATAGGAGAGTCCAATTTCCTTCGATATAATTAATTAAAGGATTTATTCATCTATTCGATCTACTAGCTCTAGCTCTCAACCTATCACTAAAATTACCAATAACCCTTATAGTATTGTAGCTATATTTAAGCTTATAATGTATGCCAATACTAAGCCAGAACTCTAAATAGTTTAGGAGAGGTTGAAAAAGCAATTTGAGAGTCAAATACTGGTTCTTCGATATATCTAGAAGAACTAGCTACCTATTAGGGATCAATAGGCACACTATTATATCAAGCAGTACAGGAACTTCGGTATTAGAATTACATCACTAATTAAATTAAACAACTTTAATATTAAGAGCTACCTTCTTAATAGCAATAGTTATATCTACAAACTCATTACAACTATTATAAAAATAGCTGCTAATTAACACTAGACTTTCAAAAAGAAGATTGCAAGATAGCAAACCCGCTAGCAACAATAGTATATCGACCGTACGTATCTAGGAATATTACTACTATAGATTAATTATATTACCCTCGAATTAATTAATTATAAATACTACTAAACAGAAAAATATATACTAACCGATCAACGCAAAAACCCGCCTACTCTTAAACTTTACAATAAGGATTGTAGTATTACTACCCAATATAGACTACTATACCGCTATATTATTTTTAATAGGGTAGCTGCAAAGAAGGTACTGAAACTTACCTATATATACCCTCGCTAGTATTATAAGGAGTTACTTGTACGTTGAATCTATCTATTTATTTATATATAATTACTAATTAGTCTAATTTAATAGGATACTCAAAATTTCTACCTTCGACTTCGAAACCCCCGCATTGTACCTACGAAGAGAGGCCGCCCTAAAAATTCTATTAAATTTATCCTTAACGAATATACTCTTCCTATAGTAGTAGAGTAAGAAATTCTAAAGAGTAAGAGAGGGAGTAAGAAGGTTAAGTATATCAAGCGGAGTAATTTTAATAACCTCCTTCGTCTATAACCGAATGTATACCGCTATAAATCTTATTAAAAGAATAATAATATTAACAAACTAATTCCCAACTCTACTAAGGCTACTAAACGCAAGTATATATAAGAGCTGGTTAGTTTTAATACTTCTAGTTATAATATTAAATCGGATATAGCATTTGAAAGTAGCTTAGAGCCAAAGCTAGTACTAGATTATATTTAAGTAGCTATACTAAAAAGAAGTCTATAATTGAAATTAGAATTAAAATTGGAATCGATAGTGCTACCGCTTCTAGAGCTCCCACCTCTTAGACTCCCACCCTTTAAACTCTCTCTAATAATCGATTTTAGTCCCTCTTTAAAGCTGGACTTACAACTAGAGTTCTTACCCTCTCCAAAGCCAACCCCCTTACTAAAGCGTACGCTAGAACGTACGCTAGAGTTAGAGTTAGAGCTATAGTTATTTCTAGATCGATGGTAGTCGTCTCTAGAGATACCCTCTCGAGTACTAGAGCTAAAGCTAGTACTAGAGCTAGAGATAGTACTAGAGCTAGTACTAAATTCTATTAAAGTAGCCGTACTAGTAATGAATTTCCTAATTAAGTAAGTAGTTAAATATAAGAGGGAGAGAGTTTAATTAAGCTTACTAGTACCTAAAAAGACGAAGTAGGTAGAGGTAGTTAGAAAGTATATAGATGAATATTATAAACTTTAGTACCTTATGTTCAAGATATTATATACTATAGAAATCTCTATGCAAAACTATATTACTGGACATTATTGTCATTTTTTTGGGGTAGATGTAATACTATGGAATTTACTATGTAAGCGCTAATTTACATAAAATAAATAGTTAATTCGGGTGCCCGTATAAGGTTGGGTGCCCGTGTAAGACGACCCGGGTGCCCGCGGAGTAAATGCCTTATAGATTAGGGTAGATATAGAAGGAGATAACCTCTCTGCACGCACTAAAAACCTCTATGTACGCACCTCAGACCAGGTAGCAGCTGTTATGTAAATTATATCGTTTTAGTTGTAAAAAACGTGATTTGTTATATCTTGAGCTGAATTAACCCAGTTTATACCCTATAAATCTTAAGCTTATTAATAAATCTAATAGTACTAATCTAGTAATACTCTCGTAGTATTAAAGGGGGTCGTATTATACTCTATTCTACTCTAAATACTTATATTTAATAGTTTAGAGCTTACATTTAGTAGGTTAGAGAGTTTAGAGCTATTAAATAATAATTCCCTCGCTACTTATTTTCTTACCGCCTACTCCCTCGCTAATTGCTCCCTTACCCTTATTTTCTAGTATTTATTTAGTTCGTTATCCTCCTCCTCTTTATTATCGCTATCAACTACTTCAATACAATTACGTACCTTATTTTAGGGATTAAACTCCTTAATATTAAACCCCTTCTCGTACCGGGAGTAATTACGGTGTATTAAAGTTCGAATAGTAGTTAGGTTATGTAATTTACCCTTTAGCCTAGCTAATTAGGTAGATTTACTTAATCCAAGTAATAGTACTATAAATACAGGCTCGTTACTAAATAGCCCCCCTTACTTACGTAGGCGGCCTTTAAGCACTACTTTAGCGGTTAATTTATATTTAAAGTATTTATTTACTATATCCTAATATACGAATTAATATAGGGAGTAACCGGACTATAGATAATAACTATAATTTATATAACGTTAGTATAAATATTAAAAGGGGTAATAAGCCGCTTTAATTACTAATACTATTTTACCCTCGTTAAATTGTAACTCTATGTTATAAATATAAGGGAGCTTATATTAAGATTTAAAACTATTTAAATAAGGTTTTAGAGGGGTATTAGGGTAACCTAACTATATAGAGGGTAATATAAATTTAAGTTTATAGTACTAATAATATATAAAATTAAGTATTTATACTAATAACTTATATAGATACTCCCCTATCTACTTATAATTAACCTACTTAATACGTATACGGCTATTAGATTTTATTAACTTATTTATATAAACTTTATAATAATAATTTATATACTAAAGGCAAGCGTTATATAGTTTAACTAAATTACTACGAACTAAAAATCTATAGCTCTTTAAGGAACTATTATTAGCCTCGTTTAATAATATAGTTTTTTATCCCTAATTAAAGTAGTATTTAATATAATAATTTACTTACTCTTTCTTATAGGGCATTAACGTTTCTCTAATTTACAAAATAATATTATCCTACTAGTAACTAAATTAGTATTGTAGAATAGTCCAAGTACACTCGAAACCTATTATATCCGAGGAGTAAATTATATATTATTATATAAAGAATAGTACTAATTGTATATTAGCAACCTTATTTAGTAAGCGGTCTAATTTAGCTTTAGTTCTAGTAATTATTAAAACCCGGGTATTACAACGCTTTAAGTCTTCGAAATCTTCTTTATTATACTACTCTTCTTCCTCCTAGCTCTACTTCTAATTAAAGGAGGGGGGGGGCGTACCTAATCCTTCTTAAGATAATTAATAATATTATAATTAATATATTATGTATATTACTATCTTTGAATATTAGGGAAGGTTTGGTTGATAGTACGGGTAAATTAGGGGTTGCTATTAATTATAGTAATTATAAGGTAGGGGATTTTAAATTCGTCGGTAGTATTTCTAATTAATTGGGTTAAAAAGGTAAATCCCTCCTCCCTCTTATTACTGAATACTATTTAAAATATAGGTATAGAAGTTCTTTTTAGTATAAGGACAACGCCTTATACGAAGGGGAGGTAATAATAGTTAGTCTTATATATTATATCGAATAAAATAGTATATAGGAATTTTATTTATATTCGACGTTGGCGGTTAGTAAGCCAAAACGTATAGTACAATATATTATCCTCCTTAAACTTTTCGTACTTGAATATTAAATTACTATTCTAGTAATTATTATAGATTCCTTTAATAAACGTCTGGGTATTATTATACCCCTTTTGTAAATTGTAGTATCAATACTAGCGTATATTATTAAGGTCTTTATAAATCTAGGGAATTTCAGAATATTTCCTTCTAATTATACTAAGGATAGTCTATATTGTAAGGTCTCATTATAAGAGGAGGTTCTCTAAGAAGGTATTAACTTCCGGGTTAACCTTATTATTATATACCTTCTAGCGAAATATAATATAACCTTTGAATTTGTAGGACGGGGTATAGTTTTAATATATTAAATCTATTGCCCGGGTAGTATACTTCTACTTAATAGCCTTCTTAATTTGGAGTACGATTCTAAATAGGTAATAACGGGCAGTCTTTCGTAATATAGACCGCTGCTTTATATTAGGATTTTATATTAATAGTAGGCGGGGGTTAGCGTAGTTGCAACAGTATACGATTTTGATAATGGAGTTGTCTTCGTTGTAGTTAGGCCTTTTGAGCTTTTAGGTGCGTTGAGTTACAATGTTAAAGCGATAGCGATAGTAAAAGGCAATAAAGTGGGTAAAAAGTTCGTTGTAATCTTTAATAGTTATTAAGAAGAGGGGGTTATCCGTTGGTATAGTCTATATTGTATTGCAATTGATAGAGGAGGCGTTGGAAGCGAGGCTTGAGATTAAGGAGGTCGATGTATAATGAGGGCGCTTAGTAGAGGACATTTGTAGCGATTAATTAGTATAGAAATTAATTGAATTCAATAACTTTACGTATATTAAGGGTATTATTGATAGATATAGTGTAGAGTGTTGGTGTAAATGTGTGTGGATTGTAGTGCTGGCGCTAGTTGGTGCAACTGTGTGCAAAGTGTTGGTGTAACTGGCTGTGTGAAAAAAAGGGAAAAGAAATGACTAAGTTAGAGCGATGTTGTGCAATATTGAAAAGACGAAATTTTGCGGGTAAAAACGGGGATTTTAATGTTAGGTGTCATTAGCTGAACCGCCCCATTTTTCTTTGTAGGGGTGCGTATATGGAGGTTTTTGGTGCGTGTGGAGAGGTTATCTCTATAGAAGAGGTCTTTTATCTCTTCTATAATACTATTACTAAGTACAACGTTAAGCTAAATAATATATAGAATGGGGACGAGTCTAGTTTTGGGGTCGGCGTATTAGATAAGGCCTATTATATATGGACTTATAGTGAAATAACCGAAGTGCAGTCCGTCAACCCTGACCAAAGGATTCTTGTTACTGTCCTTGAGGCTATTTTTGTATTTGGTCGGACTATCCTTCCCTTCGTTTTACTTCCCAGCGTTAATATTATGTACAAGTACATTAATAATTCCCTTAATAATAGGATAATTATCGTTACCTCCCTACGAAGTTATATAAATAATTAGTATACGCTTAATTAATTCAAATATTAGGAAGAGTACTCTCGTCCCCTCAATAAAGAGGAAAGGCGAGTCTTAGTACTAAATAACTATAGTAGTTACTATACTATTAAGTTTTATAAGTACTATAGGAGGAATGATACTATACTCTTTCTCCTATCCCCCTATTTAATATACTTCCTTCAACCTCTCGACGTTAGGATTTTTCAAATCCATAAATACTTTTATTAAATTAATATACGTAAGAAGCTAACCTTTAATAATATTGACTATAATAAGCTGGATTTTCTTAATAGTTTGAAAATAGTACGTAAGAAGGTAATAAAGATTAAGAACGTCTACTCTACTTGGAAGTATATTAGCTTGAGTCCTTTTAACCCGGATTTTATACTTTTAAACCTTCGTAATCCGTTAACCTCGTTAATAAATAATAAATATATTAAATAAAAACGAGGGTATATTATTCGTTTTACTAAGTAGGGGATTATTGATCTTAGGATAAAAATAAAAAGAATATAATTTCGTATACTAGGAAAGCTATTAAATAAGGTTATTATACTAAGTAGTCCCCCTATTGTAGATAGTACTATTATAGTAAGTAAACTTCCTACTATATTAGAGCCTTCTATACCGAAGTAAAAGGATTGCCCTTAAATAGATTGGAGAAGTGCAATTATACTAACGTTCAACCTCCCTTCTATTAAAGAGTATAATAATTATATCGATTAACGGATTTCGTCTACAATTAAGGGTAATTGTACTATATTACTAATAGTCTTATATGTACTTACTAAGCGAGATAAGGCTAGTAATACCCTTAATTTAGTAGTTGTAAGGGAGTTTCAACTTAAATATAAATATAAAGAGGAAGCGATTAAGGAAGTACTATATAATTCTCGTAATATTAATCGCTTATTGAGGTGTAGCGGTATTGTTGTTGTTGGAAACGGCTATTTATACGCTGTAATAGATGAATACTAGCGTATTATACTTACTAAGAAAGAAGATGAATGTATTTATAATTGCGAGTTTTAATAAGAGCAAAATATATTAAGGGTATAGATTAATAGCTTTATTATAATATAAAAGGTATAATTAATTAATAGAAGGTTACAGTTAAGGGTTCTTAAGACTTTTAGAAAGATAATTTAAAAGTATATTAAATTATATAATGCCCGTCTTTCTAATAAAGATTGGTTAATCAATAAATACTATAAGGAGAGAGTTAACCGCTAGTACTACTTTTAAACCGAAAAATAAAGAGCTATAAATAAAGAAATTAAGTAGTTAGGGGGTAAATATACTATAAATAATATAACTTTGCCTCTCTACTAGCAACTTCCTAGTAATCCCTCTAAACTATATATTTTATAGGTATTTAATGAGGTAAGAAAAAAGGTTATAAATAATACTATTGTATTATAGTTAATTAGTAAGGGTATTATATTATTGAAGGATGAATTAGTTGATCTTAAAGCGGTTGAGGTTGAAGATAATAAGCCGGTAAATATATAGAAGGATCCAAATTAGTAGTATCCTAATAATAGACAATAAGTATAGATAAATTAAGAAGACGAGGAGTATAAGGAGTATAAGGATAAAGCTATTTAAAATGATAACGACGATAATAAGGAGGAGTAGTATAGGGATTCTGATTGCGAGGAGGTTGAATGTGATTTTTAGTATAAATAATCCATATTATTAGATTTATGTGCATGCAAAATAGCGATAATTTTACGTATTAGTACATATACTAGTTAAATTAGCAATATTCAATACGGCTAAAAAATGTAGATATTTTGCTAAAAAATATTATTGGCTCCGGATGGGTAACTTCCGTGTGCTAGTTAAAATGCGTGTGGAGTAAGTACCCCGCTCGGTACGAGTCGCTGTTTATATACGAGTCGCTATCCCTAACTAGTGGCCCGTCCGCTAGTCAGATGGTCGATTTTATAGACCTAACGAGTAGGCTAGGTCTTGCGCTAGTGCAGGGTGCTAGGTGCAGGGTGCCGGGCGGCAGCTAGGCTGGACCGTACGCGGGGTAGACGGCAGGCAGGCAGGCGGGCGGCAGTAAGTAAATCCGTAGACGAATACACGTTAATCGCAACTTCCGTTCTATAACATACAGCTATCTATATGTGAATGCATCTTCCCAGACCTAGACCAACCAGAATCCAGGATTCCTACTTCCAAAAACAATTTACTATGTTCAAGCAATTTACTATAGCTATTTATTTACTGTATAGAGCTACAGACGATTAATAGACTATAAATTCATTTAGTATCGTCGCAATTGAAACTTACAATCTAGAGACGGTAAGTAGATAGTAAATTGCAGGGGGGGACCCGCAGGTATGTAGTCCGGTAAATATTTTATTAGAATATTTACTTTTAGGAACAAGCGATCGGTAGGGATTCTAGCCTTACTATTATAATTTTCGATTTTTATTGCCCCTTACTAATTTGGAGGGTTAATAGTTTGGGCGGATCTATTAGGTAATAATTTTAGGTCCGGGCTTATCTCTCTAGAAGCTAGAATCGATTTAGGTTCTTTAAAGCTTTAGTAACGCTTTTATACTATATAGCCCGCTATACTTTTAGAATAATCCTCTTCTTTTTTATTATTATTTTATTAAATTTCTTTTAGTTCGATAGTATTTAGTATTTAAATTATATTTAATATTTCCGCTGCGCTTCCTTTATAACCGTTTTATATTCTAATATTTACTAATTTACTTTTCTCCCCCGATTTTTCTTCTAATATAGGACGAATTCTTCCGTAATACTAGTAAATTCTCCATCGAGCCTATAAAAACCTTACTCGAATTCTTCTACTATATTAATCCTTTCTAGGACCGAGATCCGTTTCTCCGCCGCCTCCTTTACTTTTACTATATTTATAAAATTCCAATTATAACCTCTTTCCTCTTTTACCCTCCAATTTTTTCTCCCTACTTAGATTTAGACTTCTTAAGAGCAATAGTTTAAACCGGTTTATTCGTACTATTACGCTCCCTAGTATTCGGCCTCAACTCCGGGTAATAATTATATATAATTAATTATTCTATTTCTCTCTCCTTATATTATATTATTAAATTTGAATAATTTACTATAGGGGGTAAATAGATTGAGCTTCTAACGTTATACCTATATAAGGGACCGTATAGTTCCTAGGCTAATCCTATTCCTTAAATTCTAATTAGAATAGTAGAGGTTAAAGTCCTTAATAGTAATAATTTAGTTTTTTACTAAGGGCCCGGCTTCGAAGAATTTAAGGAGTAGGGATCCCTACTAATATTCTTTATATTAAGATAAATAAGTAAATAAAATAGACGGTTGTAGGATCCCTTAGGTTTTTAAATATTATTACGGTCTAATCCCTTTCAATTTAAAAATTGAAGTCCCTTAGGTTCTATTTCTTATTTATATATATTACCGCCCTTCTATTCTTTAAATATTTAATTCCAAAATACCTCCCGCTCCTAGGATAGTAAATATCCCTATTTAAATTTCCATCTAGCTCCTAAATTACTATAATATTATAAATCTCTTTTTATTCGAATAGAAATTTCCTTCTCTTATACAATTTCCTTATATTTCAATAGAATATTTTTAATTGGATTATTAATTACTTTAAAATAGGGTTTCTATAAGTCCTTTAACGGAAAATAAGAATATTACTTCCTTTAGGGGAATTGTAATTATATAAATACTATTACTATTATATATTTAATTCCCTACGTTTCAAAAATATAAGTAATATATATTTATTAGGCCTTATTAGGCTAGGGGCTTTAGTCGGAAGGTTAGGCCGACGATTTTTTTCGGCCGCCCTCTCTTTATACTTCCTTCAATTTATTTCTCTAGGGTAGTAATAGTATAGGAATCAAGAGGGGCGTCCGGCAAATTACCTTCGTCTATAATTTCTATTACCGGTTCTAATACCTTTCTAGCCGGGTTCTTATAAGGGGGGGCGAATACCCGTAGCCTCTTAGTATATATAATAGACGCTTTTATAATAGCTATCCGGAGAAGGGGGTTTTCTTTATAATTATAAGTAAAATATCCTTTCTTTTTATATAGTTTATAATAAATAAATAATTTATTTTTATTCGATAGGTAATTTATTTTACTAAAGCGATTTCATTTGTATTTAGCCTTATTATATTGGGCGTAAATATCTTTCTAGCGATAGAACCTTACTATATATTTAATTCCCTAATATTTAAAGTACTATTAGATGTTGTTTGAAGTTTGGAACGGTTTGTAAAGGTATACGCCGCCGTTCTAAAGGAAGAGGTTGTCCTAAAGGAAATTCGCCGCCTTCGAAGTAGCAACTTCTATTAAGAATAAGCTTCTATTTTCTCCGTCCCTTTTTTTTAAGCCGAACTCTTATAATAGTTACCTTCTTATTCTTATTCCTTACTATATTTATTAATATTTCTAATATAATATAATTATCGATATTATTCTAGGGTACTCCCCGGATTAATATACCTACGGTATTTATAGTAATAAAGGCCTCCTTATAGAAAACCTTTATAACCTATATTTAATTTTACTAATATTAATTGTACGTAGATTTATTAAAGATAATTATATAGTTTCTAAATATTAGTATTCTAATAATTATTTTACTTATTAAATTTAGTTTCTTCCCGCCTAAAATTATTGCTACAGCCGTCTTCGTATTTTTATTCGAACGGTTTATAAATTCGGTAGTAATAATTACTCCTTTAATAATAAATTGCTATTCGAAATTAGAAGGGAGAAACTTTTTAATAATAATAGTAGGTAGTTATTAGAAGGTAGTACTAATTTTATTTGGAATAGCTTTCGCTATAATATTAATTTATTATTTTAGTACTTCTTAAATACTTTTCTTAATTTCCTTTAAAATATCCTTCTTTAAATTATTAAAATCCTTTTTAGTAATAAACTAATCGGTTTTAATTTTATTAGCCTCGGTTTATATAGACCTACTTTTTCGAATACAAATATATACGAATTCGAAAAATAATTTTCAAATTTAACGTCGGTCCTTAATTAAAATAATATTATAATTTACAAATTTATTCGCTCTAATAATAAACTTTTTTAATATTTTATTATCCTCCTCTATTTTATCCAAAATCTTCGTAATAAATACGGCTTCGGGATTATTATATATAAAAATTTCTACGAGCGGGTTATAGACGCTGTTTTCGAGCCTACGAGTACTACTATCTATAACCATCGGTAACAATAATATAACGCCGTCGCTACGTTCGTCGTAGGATATCGTAAGGGATGTAAACGACCCTCCTAAATCGATTGCCGTTATTAATTTTTATTTTAGAGTACTCCTTGACCAGAAATCGGCATTTCCGGTTTCGGCGTCGTTTTTTGACCGAAAGTAGTAGAGTTACTATTAGAATAATTAACTATGATAGTTCTTATTAATAAAATTCGCTACTAATAATTATATTTCCAAAATTACCGGCTTTAACCCCTTCTTTATAAATTATAAATAGTATCCAAAGATAGGAATAGAATTACTATTACCTTATAACGCCCTTATATCGGATATATAATACTAAAAAATTTTAAATACCTAGTATATTAAAAAAAGGGTAGATAGAATTGTTACCTGAGCCTAATTATTTGTAGAAGAAGCCTAAGAGAAATACCGCTATTACGCTAACGAAAAGAAATTCGATGCCCTATATTATATTATAGAGGATAAAATTTAAATTAGTACCCGCTATTAGGACTAGGGCCGCTTATCTACTAAATCATCGGATTAATAGGCCGGCCCCTTTGTAATAAAGAAGGTTTATAAGAGGGCCGTAGCCTTTATAATAAACGCATTTTATAAAATTTTCCCTATTTTCTATATTTCCTTTGTCTAATTATTTTAAAGTAGACTCCCGGGGTAGGCTATATTTAATGAAGATTTCAATAGGTAGGCCTAGGACGTTATAGTGTTCTTAATTAACCCTAGAAAAGAGGAATAATATTTCGAACGAATTTTAAATTCGAATTAGAATAAGAACGGCGCCTTAGAATATAGAATAAAGTAGCCGAAATTATATAAACCCGACTAGAGGCTGGTAAAGGACTTTTAGGAGAATATTAATAATATTCAGAACTTTTATATTAAAAATCCAATAAAATTAAACCCGGCCCTACGAAGAATACCGAAATAATAATATAGGAATATTATAATAATAAAGGAATTATACTAGAGTGTAAGATGAACGGTCCGTGGTTATGTAGATGATCTTGTGGTATTGATTGTCTAATAAACTATTCTGCCTATGGTTCAAGTGCTGCTTGGGTTTTATACCCTAGCGACTCAGGTTAGTCTAATTTACCTACCTACTGGTAGCGCCTAGTTACCCAAGTCGTCCCAACTAGGTTAGTACTACCCGATAGGGTTATTGTTTTATAATACCCCCTATTAAAAAGACGATCGTTACAATTATTAAGTTAATTATATCGATATATATAATTAATAAGGAAAAGCTTGTATGTTGGATTAAACTTATGTGAGTATGGGAAAGAATGAATAGTAAAAGACGGTAGAATGATTTGTAGTAAGCGATGATTATCCTTTAGGGAAAAACTATTATTATTACGATCGATTGGTTTTAATAGTACTGTAATAAAGAATTCGAATGAAAAAGGGAAATAGTTTATAGTAGGCGATGGTTATCCTTTAAAGAAAAATTATTATTATTACAATAGATAAATTAATTTTAATAGGATTGTAATAAAAGAAATTAAATAAAAAAGTAAATAGAATAAAGATAGTTACATTTAATATAATATCCCGTAATAATATTTTGATAATAGACTTAAGCTTCTAGGATATTTTTAATCATTGTCCAAAGTATTTTAATCGTCGGTAGATTGGATTTCGATATAAATTAGGACGGCGGCCGGTTTGGGGATGAGTATTTAGGATGGGTACTCTGCGGTTTAGGCCGCGGGTCGGATTACAGGCGCTTCAATTAATTTTTCGAAGCCGGTTTAAGGTCCGGCTTTTACGAATATATAGTTAAATTCTTCTTATATTTCTATTATATACGGGTATTTGTATTTATTTAGTAAACTTATAGTTTTAGTCATATTGTCGAATATTAGATTATTTTATACAGTTTGAGCGATTTACTTTATTTTAAATAATAAATCGGTCGCTAAGCCGGGTCTATATCCCTGATTAATAGCCGTATTAATATTGTTTTGGTAATTAGTTGTATTCATACCCTTAGCCTCAGGTAGATTTCTAATGATTTTGAGCGCTTGCCTGGAGTAATAGATTCTTTTTTTTATTTTATCAATAGAATTTAGAATTTCTTTATATTCTTTAACTATGATTTTATATTTATATAGTAGACTATTATATTTATTACGTAGATTAATATAGTTATTATTGAATTTACGGTAATTATTGTACTAACTTTCTTAGTCCTTGCGTTAATTTTCCTAGTTTTTGCGAAGTTTATAGTAGGTTTCTTTAAATTCGTTTAATTCGGTTTGGAATACCTCCCGGGATTTGTATTTCTTAATTAAATTATTATTAGTAATAGTATCGGGTGCGTACTTAGGTACTACCGGATTAGTAATATTATTAATTAATTTAGCAGTGCTAATAGTTATTTAATTAATAGAGTTAAGGGTGTTAGGGACTATTAACTCTTTAATATTTAATGCAAGGGCAACCGGTTTAATATTACGGACAATCGGGAACAAGTTAGTAATTAATTCGGTCGGGCCGTTATTAGAATATATTAGAAGTTAGTTTTAATACGCTTTTACAATAGTCGTGTACTACCTATCGATTAGGTTTATATTCCTTAGGTAAATTGCTATAACGCTGTAGGCTTTTAGTTTGAGTTTTTTTACGGGAGATTATCCGTATATTAGCTAATTTATTTATATTAAATATATAAACCGCCTTATTAATAATAAAGTCTATTATTTCTCTTATCTTTTATTTTACTAGGGGTACTATTTTATTATTCTAATACGTAAGGATTATAGATTAGTTGCCGGTATAGGTATAGTAGTAATTAGCCTTAATTATAAATATAAGGCCAGCGGTTTTGAGGTTGCTTATCTATTCGCTTATATTATAATTTAATACTACTATTATAAAGTAGGCTACTTTAATAATAGTATAGTTAAGCAATTTGATAGTGCTTTCGGCGATGGCGTTATCAATTCCCTTGTATAAATTAATTCCTTTAATAATTGCGATAGTTTTAAATATATTATAATTATAATTGTAATAGTTATTATTAAATATTCGTTTGGAAACGTTATAATTTATAAGTAAGTTTATAATTGCAGCTTTTTCTTCTATAGGCAAGTAATTACTAATAGTCTGTTCGACGATTAGTAGTAGTATATTGTTAGTATATTCAAATTAGGGTTTACCGGTTCGTTTTTTCGATAGTAATTAGATTTATAACGGGCCTATTTATTTTTGTATATCGTTGAGCTGCATAATTATCGATCTATATTTATCGTCGGCGTTTATTATATATAATAGTATTTAATAGACGGAGTATTGAGTTTGTTATAGTTTAATATTTTGGTTTTAGGTAGGTGGTAAAGTGAGGGGACGTTGAACTTTTTGTAAGTCGATCCTCTAGATTTGTATAAACGGTAATATAAGAGGATGTTAAGCTTTTTGTAAGTTGATTTTTTGGAGTCCGGTTGGTAGTAGTATTTTTTATTTGGGAAGCGATAGTATAATAGGTAGTAACTATAACAATAGTAGTTTAGGAAGCAATAGTATAAAAGGTAGTAATTGTAACGATAGTTATTTAGGAAATAATAGTGTAAAAGGTGGTAGTTATAATAATAGTTGTTTGGGAAGCGATAGTAGGAAGGGTAATAGTTATAACGATAATTGAATTAAGGATAAGAGCGCTTTTCTATTAGAAATGTACTTTTTTATAGCTTTCGTTATTAAAGGTATTCCGGTTGGCGTAATGAATAGTATTGCGTTTAAAGTTACTAATATTTTTTTTTGTTTGCTTTTTATTAGGATAGTAATAATAATATTGGACTTAGGGATGCAGTCGATTTTAGTAACTATAATTTTATTTAGGGATAAATTATTTATACGTACAAATAATTTAAGATTAATAGGATAGAGTTATTTATAGTTATATACGAGATTTTAGGCGTTTTCCATTAATCTATTAATATATAGGCTACTTTGTAGGTACTATTCGTTATACTCTATACCGTAGCTTCTATACTTTACCTAATATTTAATTAACGGCTTACTTCTATACTATAAAATCTTTCAATCTATAATTTTTTTAACCTTATATAATTATTAATCGTTGGTATTACCTTCGATAATAATGCGCTCGCCCAGTTGCTCCTTACGATAAAATAAGTCTTTACCAGGATGTTCTCTTGAATAGCTTACTAAAATAATAGGATAAATCTTCTACGCGCAGGGTATTTCGAATTCGTATATAAGATTATCGATTTGCTATTTAACTATAAACGGGCTAGTTTATTAATCGGTATATTTATACAATTTAGTCCCGGGTCGAGTATAGTCTTTATATAATTATAATATAATTTTATCCCTTTTAGTAAATTATAGTAGGTGGCGACCTTTATCGAATAATAAATTATATTTTATTACGGCCTAATTAATAATTTTAATTGCTTTGCAGTTAATTTAGTTTCCTAATAGCCTCTAGATTATCGGCTTCATTATCGGGCTTAAGTAGATCCAATATTATATAAGGTTTGAATCCTATTACAATTTCGTTAGAGGTATAATTTAATAGTATTGATAGGCTATTATTAAGGTTATATTATAGTATAAGGAGGATATTTGGCTATAGAATTTCGGGGTTTTTTACTATATAGTATTAAATTGTTAGTTCAACTTTCTAATTTCGTTATTTAATTTAATTATTCGATTTCGAATTTTGCATTATAGTATATACTAATATTACATTTAATTTTCGGAAGATTGCCTTCTATACTATAGATAAAAATTTTATATTTCGATTAAAAATGGAGATTCGGAATAGGCTCTAATCATAAAATCGTAGTATAGTAATTAATTGTTCGGCCTATTGCTCCGTAGTATAATTTATCCAGCCGGGGATTAATAGGGTTTTCTTAATAAATTGTAAATAATAATTATTAATATATTGTAATAGTCTCCGCCCTATACTATTAATTAATTTATTTCCTTTAGAAGTACTATAATAAAGCTTATATAAATAGTATAGAATAGTATAGGATAGGGTTAAATAGGCTTCATCAATCTAAGGGTAGTTTTACAATTAATTTTAGACTTAAGGCATTATAAATAATACTCTACATATCGCCTCAATACTTTTATTATATAAAGAAAATAGAATCCTTCCAATTTTTATATTATCCTTGCTAGGCCGAAATAGTAGCGTTTATTATATACGAGGGTAAGTACGTCTTATAGGGTATTACTAGGTACGTATATTCCTAATTTACCTATACGGGGAAAATAGTATAGAAGTCCATTTTTTATTCGGAAGAGAAATTGTTCATTAGCGTTGAAACCGAATTTTGCGATGCGTTCGTTATACTCCTTCAATTTCCGTACAATTATAGCGTAATATTTATAGTTTATATAACTATTAATGAATTTAATCTTTATATTATTATTTATATAGATATAGATCGTATATACTACGCCTTTCTAAATATTATCGAATTTACTAATTTCCAAGTATAGTTCGGCTTCCGCCCCGGGAAATCTAAAGAGGGCGTTTAGTATAATATTAATTTTCTTTAGTATATAGCGGACGTTGATGTTAAATTAAAATAAATATATTGAGGCGATAATGAACTTCGAATTTAGTTTTATAAAATTAGTAGTATTTAGGTTGGTTTATTTAATTATATTAATAAGTGTACAATAGTTTATTAATACAATAATAGGTTTGGTACATAATTATACTAATTAATAGAGGGATCAATAAACCTATATATAGCAGGCAATTTCGAACTTAATTAACTAATAATTCTTTTCCGCGGCGGATAAACGTTTATTGTAAAAAAGGATAAGTTGAATTTTATAAATAGGAATAAATTTGCCGTTCTAATAATTACCATTAATATAAAAAATTATAATACTAAAACCCTACCTCTTTAAAGCATCGATTTTTAAGAAGGTGGTACGGTTGGAATAATAGTGGAAAATTATTATCTCTTTTATTAATTAATCCTATAGGATAGTAAATACTTCTTTTTCGAAATCTATTAACGTAAAGCTTAATATGCTAATAAACGTTTTTTTTACTATAGGTAATTTCTTTTCTAGTATTTTACTGTTCTTTTTATTGGATTGGATAAGTTTAACTTTTCATTCTTCTAACGGGCTAATCTTTTAAGTAAACTAAGAGATAAACTATTTTAGGAAATTAGTTAGGCCAATATAATACTCAAGTGATGCTAGATCGGTCGGTTATTGAATATTTTATATAGTAGTAATACAATCGGTCGTAATAATTATATTTAATTTATTTATATAATAACTTAGTAAGCGTATTAATAAGTAAGTAATAAACGATTTTTTTACTATAATATTAAGATTAATATCCTTAAAAAGTTTGAGAACGATCTCTACGTATTTTAAATAATTTTCGGCTATATTACTAAATATAATAATATTATTAATATATCCCGCTATAATTACGTAGTATAGATAGAGCTTCCGGTTGATAAATTATTGCGCGTAGACCGGTAAATTTTTATAGCCTATTAATACAATATTAGATTACTCTAATTCTTTCGGATTGATAAGGATTATCCTATTTCGATCTAGTAGATAGACGCTGATTTGGTAGAAGAATATAGAACCATCGAAGTAGTTAGCGAAATTCTTGCTTTTTATTCTAGCGATAATTGAGTTTTGGATTAGTAGTAGATATAAATTGCTAATAGTTATACGGTTTAATAGTCGTAGATCGATTACTATACGGCTTTATATATATTGTCGATAGTACGCTAAATAATAAAGTAAGGATAGTTAAATAGCGTTACTCTATATATTTATTCGAATTTACTATTTTCGTACATCTTATTTAATATTTTATTGAGGAGCTAGCGATTTTAGACCCCGAATTGGTATAGCCTGAATGAGACCTTTTGCCTATACTAATTCTCAACGAGGTTAATTCGAAGTATATTGCCCTTATCTATCTTCATTATATTACGGCTATTATAAATATTATATTTATTTAATAATATTTTAATACGTTATATATAAAGAGGGTTGCAGTTGTAGATTTTTACGCTGTAAATAGACTCGATTTCTGGAATATTTTTATTTTTACTAATATTAAGGGATAGGCTTTATTTTAATAATTTGCGAAGAAGCTTTAATACGTTTCCCTTAGTTAATTTATAGTTAGGGATATCGCCGGTTATTTTGTTAGGTTCGTTATATATAATTTTTATATTAGGGGTGAGTGTAATATTTTCGAATTTTATTATAAATACGAATTCTTCGCCCGGTTGTACCTTTATAGCGGCTAATAATACTTAAATTTAAATAAAAGAAATAATTCGGTAACCGTCGCTATTAAGGTCTTTGATAGTACTTATCTGCTAGGAATATTAAATACGTATTAGTTTATTAGTAGCGTTAATAATATTTATAAACTTTAGAATTTTAGTATTGAGGAGATGATTCTAAATATAGGGGTGCCTGGCCTTAAAGATATATTCCTTTGGAATATTTATTAGTAATTTATCGGCGATATATATAAAATTAATAGGGATAAAACGTTTAGAATACGGTAGGATAATTATATTGTACATTATTAATATCCTTTAACGCATTAACTTTATAGTATAATTTATTAGTATAATTAAATTACTATATATTAGAATTTGTATAGTATTTAATAAGGAATTAATAACAAAATGGTTAGGTTGAGTTTATTGCGTTCTGAGTAGTAATTTCGCAGTTAGTCCTTTAGTTACCTATATAATTAATATAAAAGCTTATTATATAGGGCGGTTATTAATAATTCCTTCAATAAAGAGGTTAAAGGTTATTCTTCTAGTAAGGACGATACAACTACCAATAATATTAAATAATTTTATTTCGGAGTTATTGAATTATATATTATTTGGACTTTTAAAAATCTATTATTCGTTAATTAGAATGTTTAAATAACTAATATTTATATAAACGGGATATTTATTACTTTTTAATTTTAGGCGAATGTTTATCCAGAGATAATTTTACTATATAGGGTTATTTACGGGATTCGAAGGACTTTAGTTAATTTATTTTATTACTTTAAATACTTCAGTTACTTTATTATATTTAATATTATTTATTACAAAGCCTACCGAATTATAGCTTTTGTTATTTTACGGAAGCGGTTAATTTAATTAGCGAGGCTTAGGCTGATTGGGTTCGGGTCCTAAGCCTAGTAGCTTTGGTTTGGTATATAAATTAGTATAAACGTAGGTGAATATTTTACTATATATAGGAAAGATTTTATTATACTTTCTATACGTTCGACGATTTATATTATTGTACAATGATAAATAAGTAAAACCGGGATTGATATTAGATTTAATAGTACTAGTAGGGATATTTATTAATATATTGCCCACTAACGAATTAACGGCGAGCAATACTTCCTCTTCTCCTAAATTATAATTTTAATTAATTTCTTTAAAACTTTATTCCTTAAAACGCTCTCCCTTAGAATCTAATTTATTTATTTATTTCTTTATACGTTTTGCGTTTATTTTCGATAATATAAATACTATTGCGCGCTAGCTTAAATTTAACGTACCGGTGATAAATATATTAGTATAGGCGATTTTAGTAATATTAGTCTTAGTTAAATAAATTACTACGCTAATTAGAGTATAGGCTGTTATACCTATATGATAAACCCCAATATCCGTTTCCTAACAATAAATTACAATATTTATTTTCTAATAATAATTTACAATATCCATATAAAAATAAACTTCCTTAGTATGATTATAAACTACCCCGGTATCTATTAAACGATAATCTACAATATCCTTTATAATATCTGATATTATTACGGTTCAAGGGGGCTAAGGATAATAATATTCTTTTGCCCTAGCTATATAACTATAGCGCCTTATTGGTATAGGGTCCTTCTCCAGTTCTCTAGAGGGAAAACCGTACGGTATTAAATACCGCCGTATAAAAACCCCTAGCTTTATTTCGGTCGTAGTTTACTTATACCGCTCCTACTTTATTTATAATTATAATAATTCTTACCTACCGCTATAGCAAATTGATTTAGTTTCTTCCTTCGCTATATTATCCTAATACTATAACAATAAGAATAATAAGGATATAATTAAGAACGCTGCCTTCTTTTGCCGCCTTTCCTTCTCCGCTTTTACCGTTCCTTCCTCCGCCTTCCTTCTATTTCTCTATCCTATCTTCCTACTTACGTCCCTACCCCTCTGCTTCATTACTCCTATTTATATTTATTTCTACTCCGTCCCTTTACTTCTGAACCCTTAATTTTACCCCTATTTATAATAGTATAAGGGCCTTCTCTTCGAATTATATAATCCTCCCTACGGCGCCCCTTCCTAACTTCCTCCTACCTTCCTTCTTCCTTATTGTAATATCTTCCAAAATAATTTCCTCTAATTATAACCGTCCCAACCCAATCGACCTTACTTCTAACCCTAAGGTTTCCTCCCCGGAGGTATTTCTAGGCTCTACGGCTTTTCCTAATTTTGTAGCCCCGGTTTACCTAAAGCCTATAATACTTTCTTATATCCTTTATAGTAATTTAAATCTCTAAATCCCCTAAAATTAATATACTTATCCTTTCTATTATTTTTAATCCTTATATTAATTTATATAGTATTAATTGTAAAATCCCCTACCTTTACTATACTTTAAATTTCACTATAGTCCCGAAATTTAATAAAAGATTTATTAATCCCGACGCCTTTCGTAAAGTTATTATTAATAAGACTTACTTCGTTTTAATTACCTATGAATTTTGTATCCTTGTCTTTTTCGCCCTTCCTTTCTAATTAACGTTTTTGTTCCTAACTACCGATTTCCAAACTATAACCTATATTTATATTACTAATAAATATATACTAAATATTCCCGTCGGTTTTTACAACGCTTATAATACTATTTAGTTCGTAGCCGTTACTATAATATTAAGTAATTTAGCTAAATATCTTTAAAGATTAGATACCTTCGTTTGTACTATTTAATAATTTATTGAGTATATATATGCTTGTTTGGCGTAAGATAGTCTCCCGAATAATATTACCAGCCTTCCCCGCACTCCGTACTACAACGCTACTATCTTCTAGCGGAAGGGATACTGTACGCTATATATAAAGGATATCCTCTACGGTCGTACTCCCTCCAGCCCCGGTATTAGCGGCGCAATAAACTCGGTTCGCATTACTTCTGGTTCCAGCGGTGGCACGATCACTCCCGCGCGCGTTATATCCGGTCCTAGTGGTAGTAGCGCGGCCACTCCTGCTCGTGCGGTAAGGATAATTATTAATAATTATTATTATAATTAAAAAATAAGCCGGGGTAATTACAATTATCTCTACCCTAGAACGCTATACCTAATTCCTCTTTAGCGTCTTCTTCCTACTTTATAAAATTAATAGTTTCGATAGCTTTAATATTTGGAAGCTTACTATTAAATTCAACCCTCAATATATACTTATTAAAATTACTATTATAACCTCCTAAATCGTCGATAATTTTAAACCAACAGGTTTCCGTACAACGGTCTACGTACGTTAAATATTTATTTAAAATTATATTATCGGCTGGTTTAACAACTAAATCCTTTAAGTTAGGGTATTGGCAATTGTAAATACGCGCTATATATTTACCCTTATTTTTCTCTCTTAATTCTTTAGAGTAGCGAATGACTTTTATCGCGATATTGCGGGGTAGTTTGCTAGTACGGCAATTATTATATAAATATTCCAACGTATTAAGCTTGGCTAATACTTAGGCGCGGGGCCCTTCCAATGTAAAAGAATTGTAATGTACTAACTATCTAGATTCTACTTTATAGTTATACAGGTTTTTGTATTAAATTGGTTTATATATTATACCTTTATTCCGCTTATAAATAATTGGTATAAATTCTTTTGAAGAGTATTTACTTTTAGATTATTATTGACGGTATTATCTCGGACGGTCTTAATGAAAAGATACGGCGAAGTAATATAGACCTTATTTTTCTTTTGAAAGTAATTACCTCTTATATTACCGTCTTTTTCTTTAGCGTCGGACTAAAAGTAGCCGATTACTAAAATCCTCTAACTATTAAATATAGCAGATTAAAGGGAAGTAGCGAAGCAATTAGTTATAGTTTCGAGTTTATTATTATTTATTTTACCTATAGCTTTAATAATACGCGTAATATAATAAAGCTCTTTATTAGTATTTAACGTTTCTAATTCTTTAGCTGTGGTAGTATTGTTATTATTACTAGTATTCTTACTATAGTTGTTATCTTCAATAGTAGCGTTACTACTAGTATCTACCTATACGGAACTTATATTGCTAATTTTTTGTTTGGTTAATTAGCGCTAGCGTTAAATAGCTGCTTGGAGCCTACGAAGTATACGAAGCAGACTTTATAGTATTTTTTGTAATTATTTTCTAAATAATTGGGAATTGGAAGGTAGTTTAACTATACGTTAATTTCTAGGGGGTAGACCGGTAATATCGGGGGAAAATGAGGGTTATATTAATAAGTAGGGTTTTGGGGGTTTCGGTGAGGGTACGAATATAATATTAGGAGGATTTTATAATTTATATTAGAAGGTATAAGGACAGGGGAGATTCATATTTGGGAGTAGGGTTTTAATAAATTTAAAGGCGTTGAACAATAATTTGATTTTAATTATCACTTTCCTTTTTTATTATTTTAATAGCTTTAAAAGCGTTATTGATTGGATATATCATTTATTTTGTAATAATAGAAAAGGAGCTTAGGGGTTTGGTCGTTTAGGTACCTTCTTAGGAGGTTCTAGGGTTATTATTCGGCTTTCTAGCGATTGCTTATTATTAGTTGGAAATGGTTTACGAAGAATTATTAATAAATTTAGGTTAATTACAATAATAGTTGGTAATTAGATAAGTTTATTCTTTCCGGCGTTTCTTATTTCTATAGGGAGTAGCGGCGGTAGTATTTATTGTAAATTTGGATCGGCGGTCTCTAATATACGTATTATATCACTCGATTTATTAAAGGAAATTAAATTTAAATTAGAGGAAATTATAATTGTAATTCTATTTTATATTCGCTATAATAGATCCTATATTAATAGAGAAGTCTGTTGGAATTCAACATTTACTAAATGTTGGGCGGTTCGATTGATAAAATTAGTTATTACGTTAAGTAGTATATTAAGTATAGAAATATCCGATTCGGCCGATATAGATCGCCTATTTATATAGGAGGGTAGTGCTAAATTTAATTTATATAGATTGAATTTTATTAGTAGGTCGGTTATTTTTATATTGTATTATAAATTTACTTCGCTTATATTGATATTATACGCTATATTCTATAGTAAATATTTATTAATAATACCGTCTATTATATTTTTTCTAATATTTTCTATTTTATATTTAGGGAATAGTAGAAGATTACTGTCTATAGTTGTATATTGAAAGGGTTCGATATTTGGTAGGGAGAACGGTTCGTTTGTAGAATCGAAGAAACTACAGCCTTCGAATTTAAATAATATAATCGGTTATCAGTCTCCCTCGGTCCGGTATTCGTTTTCTTTAATATTAGTTATAAGTAATTGGTTGAGCGGTTAATTATTAGATTGTAGATTTGGAGGAGCTGATTCTACTAGTATAATTGATTTTAGAGGTTCGGCCTTGCTACGGGGAATTTACTAATAATCGGATAGTAAATTATTGGCGGTATTGGGTAATTAGTCGCTTTAGTTATTATTTTATACGATGGTTAGTTTATTATTGGGGTATTCTTAGTAGACGGTTAATTTATTAGTAGTATTATTTTTTATAGTAGTAGCCGCTCTTATATTAGTATTTATAGTAGTAAATATATTATTATCGGCGTTTTAACCGGTAGGGTTGTAATTCTCGTATAATTTTAATATTATAGGGAGAGTATATAGAGAGGGGGACAGTAATTATTATAATATTAGTTGGGGTTTGCTATTTTGTAGTTAGACTGGTGTAAGTTCAATTACTACTTTAAAGACTTATTTTGGAATATAGTAGTCGAAAATTCAATTATTTGGGTAAGAAAATAAGGACGTGCGTTGAAATTAGCGTAAAATTCGCATTATAGACGATAATATAACTAATGCATTTTCGTCGGGAGGGGGTAGAGTCGCAATAATTTAGTTAAAAGCCTCGCGTTTTAATTAATTGAGCCGTCCGACCTATTAGAAGCGTAGGTTGAGATAGATAAAGTCCGATACGTAGCGCAAATCTCTAATGGTCGTCGGGTCGGTTAAGTCTATTTTAGGTATAGTATTAATGAATAATAATAATTAATTAGTTGGATAATAGCGGTTAGGGAACCGGTATATAGCTTAGTATACAAAGTGCAGCGGCTGGGTGACGCGCGATTAAAATAGAATAAAAGAGATTCCAAAAAGAAATCTAATAGTATAGTATAGGATAGCGATAATTCAAGTTACTTATTATTAGGCACTATTGTAAAATGAACGGTCCGTGGTTATATAGATGATTTTATAGTATTAATTGTCTAATGAACTATTCTGCCTATAGTTTAAGTACTACCTGGGTTTTATACCCTAGCGACCTAGGTTAGTCCGATTTGCCTGCCTGCTGGTGGCGCCTAGTTACCCAGGTCGTCCCGACTGGGTTGGTGCCACCCGACAGGGTCATCGTCTCACATAGAGTAATAGCGAATTACTTATAAAAACCTATATTTATAATAGATTATAATTAAAAATACTCCGGAATATTAGCCTTCTAGCTACTTTTAATAAGCTACTTAATTAACCCTAATAAGCTCTAGGGAAATAGAAAAATAATTTAAGACTTAGAAAAAGAATATTAAACCGACCCTAAGGATAGAAAAATAATTTAAGACCTAAAAAAGTAATATTAAGCTAACCCTAAGGATAAAGAAAGAATTTAAAACCCGGAAGAAGGACGCTAAATAGTAAGATAGAGTAGTAATTTATATTTATATACGAAATATAGGGGATATACTTCTCTAAATAGTATAATAAGGTGGTAATATTGTAATTTCTTTCTAGTATTAACCTAGCTTAGCCTTAAATACCCTAAACCAAACGCTACCCTAAAAAAGAACCCGGCCAACCTATAGTCTATAGGAATATTACTATTTCATTACAATTCCAAACCAATTTTCCTAAGATCGACCCTATACTATACTACTACGAAACTCTAATTATAAACTCTAACCGCTAGTATAAAAACCCTATTACCTAATAATTACTGGATAATTACTATTCTACTATAATTATTACCTAACTAGTATTATTATTATAGGGCTAGCTTGTGATGTGGTCACACTGCACGCCTTCATTCTAGAGCTATTAACGGCTCTGGTCACGTGCAGTCCCACGTGTGTGCACGCGTACGGACTAGCCCAGTCTAGGCTCTCGCCTATATAGCTAGTCCTCTACGCACACTTTCCCATCTCCTCCTTCGTATAATAACGCATATCCTACCTTACCCCCAACGGTACCCTCTCGCCCCGTAATAGTTTATTATATTAAATTATTATACTACGTACGTTCACTATTTAATAAAGAGGAAGATTAATTTGCAATTGTATTAATTAATTAATTAAAATTTATAGCCGTACAATTAAAACCTTTGTTATAATCCTAAACCTTAAGCTAAATAATTATTAAACCGAATATTATAATTAAGTAATTCGCCCTCTCTTTCTCTCTTTTATACTTACCGGCGTATTAATTTAGCGATTTATGTCTAACCCCCTAGTAACTGACAATTTTTTGGTAATTATAGCAATTAGCGCTTTGGCGGTAGCCGATTCTACTAATTGTAATTATTATTCAAATATTTTATAAGCGCTCGAAGCATTTAATAATTAAATAATTATTATTAGCAATATCCTAATTGACGATACTTTTAGTTTTACTATCCTCCTTATTTTCTATATTATATTTATAGTTTTTAATTAATTAATTTATAAAATTATTATTGGAATTCAAATAAAAGTATATAAGGCGGAGGAATTATTCGAAATTTTTAAGTCCTAATTAGTATTAGCTTAGTAAAAGATTGAATAATTTAATAGTAATATTATTATAATCCAAATAAAAGCCCTCTTTTAAATATAGGAGGCTATTAAGAATTACAAAACTATAGTTAGAGTTATTTGTAACGTTTATCCTACTGAAGTCGGTTTACTACAAATAAATATTATTACCCTAAAATTAAAATTTTCTATTTTAAAAACCAATTTTAAAATTATTTACTAGAAGTAGAAGGAAAAGTATTAAAAAACGATTAATAATCTATATTAGCGTCTTATTGCCGCCTAAGCTTGTAATATTATACTTCCAGAAGACGATTCTAGTAATAAAAAACCCGAACCTAATATTATAGCTTTTATAGACGATAGTAGTAGTTATAGGTTAGTATTATATATTATTATAATACTAGCGTTTAATAGTAAAGGTACTACTATTAAACGCTCCGTTAAATTTTGTACTTAGCGTTTCTATATCTAATTCACTTAGTTAGACGACCCTTAACTCTTTAATACTGAGTGTAAGAAGTTTTTCCTTATCGTTTGCTCTATTAAGGGCGCCCCTTTCGAAGCTATTGAATTTGAATTTATTAAAATCCTTATTAAATTCCCCGCTAAATAGCTTATAGCGGAGGCCCTCTTAGTAGAACTTACTACGAAGTATAATAATATAAATATTATTATTTATTTTCGTTACGAATTCAAAGAGTTAAAAATAATTAAAGGTATAAAATAGTAAGAGTTTAAGGATAATTTTACCCGTTTAATCAATTACTATAATTTTGATAATAGTATAAAAATCTATCATTTGTACTAAAAGATCTCGGACTATATCCGCATTATTATTATTTATTAAAATCCCTAACCTATTAATAATAAGTATAATAAGTAATTGATTCTCGCTTATAATTTTATAAAGAATTTAAAAAATAAGGATTAGTATAATAGAATTCTAACCCCTATTGTAAGACTGGCTCTAATACTACTACTACTAGTACTTCTAATACCTCTATATTTACTAGAGAGGCTACTGTTAATTAAGGAAGTTCTACTATAGACCTTAATATAGTATTAAATTCCGACGTCCAAATCTTTTACTTAATCGATAATAATATTTTCGAATATTATATAAAGAATAGTATATATACTTACTATAGTAGGAAGGGATATTTCTTGGTGGAATATTATTTTTATATTAATTTTAAAAAGAAAGTCAAACCCTATAGGGATAGAAATAGAAACTGAAATAAGAATAAGAATAATAATAATAATAGTAATAATAATACTAATAGTAATAGTAGCTAATAGTAGCAACCGGCTTAGGGTTAATATAATTATAGTTAGTAGTGCTCTAATTATAGCGGCGGTTATTAAATTAATGCTATAGGTACCGGCCTTCCTATAAGTTTCCCAACAATTATTCTAAATACTTTTAGCTCCGGCGGTTATTATTACCCGGTTTTTATCTACTAGCCCGGTTTCATAATCGTATTATAGGCGATAAAACGAATTTAATTTAAAGATAAGGAAATATATAGTCTTTAATTCAAATTGCATTTAGAAGTATTAATTTATAGAATAAGGAGGAGGATTATAGGGGTTTATCTTTATATAGTTAAATATTATTAAAATAAATAGATTTTTAATAGATAGCTGCTATAAATATTCTAATTTACTAAATCTTTCTATCTACTTCTCCTTATATTATTCCGCTCTAATTAATAGTGGTTATACTGTACTTAATTTTATTGACCGGCGGTTTACTTTCTGGCATTGTTTGCCTCTCTTTAAATTACTAGTCCTTAAATTATTATATTTTTCTAATAGTTAAATTAAGGGTAATATTACCTATTTTATTAAAATAATAATATAAGTAGAAATTTATTACGAAGTTATTAACCTTCTTATTTATAGCTTCGCCGAAAATAATCCTATTATTTTTAGCTATTTATAGTTAATATATTATATTTTGGGTATTAATTAGCCTAGTAATTCCCTCCGTTTTGGGCCCGCTTATAAGTAATACGGCTACCTCCTTTATAGAACTATTAACTATTATACCCCCTTAGTAGTTCGCTACCTTTCCCCCCCTCGCCCTAATATACCCGGTATTCGTTCCGCGTATAAAATACCTTCTTACGAAGAAGTACCCGAGGAAGGGGAACTAGAATTACTATAAAGAAAATCTACTTATTATTTATTTATTTTTATAATTATAAAATAAATTACTAATTAGAAGTTTAATTAGTTTAAGAACCGAATAATTAACCGATTAAATATTACTCCGCTTAGTAAAACTCTAATTAGTTCTAACTAAATACTAATATTAATAGACCTCCCGGTTAATACTTTAATTTACTGGTTAATACTATATTAAATTATTAGAGGAACCTATATTAGAATTGCGGACTACTAATCTCCAATCCGTCTCTATAGTATTCCCAACAATCCTATTAACTCTAACGATATTAAGGAATTCTTTATTGTAAATTTTAATTAATTAATTAAAATAAAAAGATTTTAAATTATTTATATTACTAGGGTTGGAATAGAGGAAGATATTAAAAGATTAAAAGAAGAGTATTAAATAAAGAAGGAAGGAAGCGTCCTAAATCTTGGGGGTATAAATAATAATTTTATTAAAGAAATAATTAAGGATGTTTTAATAAGCTATAATTAAAAGTATAAAAAGTTATTTAGTAGTAATTATTATAAATAGATTAATACTTTCGTTGGGAAGGGAAATGTGATTACCTTACGTATAGTAAAAGTTGCTAACTCTATTCAAATTAATAATACTAATAATAATTTCCTATACTACGAAGAAATAATTAATAAGTACTTCGCTATTAACAGTATTAATATTAGTAAAATTATATTCGAAGACGGTACTAAATTCTATAAAAAAGTAAATAAATTTTTAAAGACCGATGACGAAATTTAAGTTAAATTCCTTAAGCAATACTAGTATTATATTAATACTTTTAGGTAAGAGGGTGTAGAAATTCTCCCTCCTAATCGTTCGTACAATCTTAAATTCGAATTCCGTTTAGGAACTTCGCCGCCCGCTACCTATAATTATATTTTTAACCCGGACGAATTTAGCGTTATTAAAAAATAAATGAATAATAACCTTAAGAAGAAGTTTATTCAATTATTATAATTAGAAGCCTTAGCCCCGGTCCTACTTATTCAAAAATTAAAAAGCGGAGTCTGCATTTATATTAATTATAAGGGAATTAATAATATTACCCTAAATCCTACTATTTACTTCTACTTATTAAAAAGATTCTAAACGTAATTTACTATACTAAAATTTTTATAAAATTTGATATAATAATTGCTTTTAACCGTATTCGAATAAAATAGGGCTATAAGTAGCTAATTATATTTATAATACGCTTCGGCCTTTTCGAATCCCTTATTATCCCCTTCGGTTTATAAGGAGCCCCCGGTACTTTCTAGAATTATATTAATAATATCCTATACAATATTTTTAATATCTATATAATTGTATACTTTAATAACCTTCTAATCTATTCGGATAATATAAGGGACTACGAATAGTATATTAACAATATCCTTAACCGGTTGGCTAGAGTAGGACTTAGCGTTAATATTAATAAATATAAATTCTATACTATACGTACTAAGTATTTAGGGCTAATTATTACCCTGGGAAGTATTGGAATAAATTTAGAGAAAATTAAAGTAGTAACTAAATAGCTAGCCCCAAAATTTAAAAAGTCCCTTCAATCTTTCCTTAGCTTCGCAAATTTCTACCGACGGTTTATTAAAAACTTCTCGACTATAATTACCCTACTTTAAGAATTTATAAAGAAGGATATAGCCTAAATTTAAAATACTAATTACTAACGAATATTCGAGTTTTTAAAGAAGTCTTTTATAGAAAGCCTAGTATTAAAAACTTATAATTGGACTAAAAAAACAATTATTAAAATAAACACTTCTAATTAGGCTATTAACAGAACCCTCTCTTAGTATAGTAATAATAAGATCCTTTACCCTATAACCTACTTCTCCGCTAAATATACTTCGTAGGAATATAATTACAATATTTATAATAAAGAATTACTAATTATTATTAAAGTATTCGAGGAGTAGTAGCCGGAGTTTAAGGGTATTTAATAACTTTTTAATATTCTAATAAATTATAAAAACCTCTAAACCTTTACAACGAATAAGTAATTTACCCAATAGTATATACACTAGTCTTAATTCCTATTTCGATTTAATTTTTTAATAAAGTATACCCTAACCTCTAAGAATCTACGCCCCGATACTTTAAACCGCAAAATTAACAACCGCCCCAACGGCGAAGAAAACGGTCGCTTTATTACCTATAAAAGACTATTATTCAACCCCTTATAATTTAAAAATAATTATTTTAAAGACCCCGCCGCTAGCTTTGTGCTATACCTACTCGGCCCCAAGGACTTTAATACTAAATTAATTAATAACCTTATTTATACGAACTCTAAAACTTTAATTTTCCTCTCAAAGTTAGTATTTTATTTAATAAACGTATTATAACGGTAGTAGCCTTTAATTATTAGGAAGGTATTCTATAGAATTTTTTCGGAATACTATATTATTAACGGTATTATAAAGTAAAAAGATAGAATTATTATTAACCCCTACAATAAGGGCCTTTAATTCTAATTAATTAATTACTAATATAATACTCCTAGCGCGGATTACCCTAGTTATAATACTATATACAAATTTTCACAATATAATTTCTATTAGGAAGGGATATATAATAATATAAGGCTTTTTTATAGAAGCTACTTCCCTTATACTAAAACTAAATTACTTAAGCGCAATTCCGCCGGCTATTTTAAACCTATAGTTATTTCCCTAGTATTTTAGATAGCAATTTTAGTTAATTATATTACCGTACTACCGGATAGTACCTACTTCGGCCAAACCTTTAAGTATATTACTATTATTATTGACTAATATACAAAAATATAATACTATATCCCAATATTAATCCTAGAGGCCAAAGAATTAATTAATTGTTTTATTAATTGTATCTATTATATTTATAGTTTACTAAATAATATTCTATCTAATAGAAGTACCTAATTTATATTCCGCTTCTAATTTATTCTTTATAAAAAACTATTTATTATTAGGAAGTTAACCTCCGCCTTCTACCCTTAAACTAATATATAAATCGAATGTATTAATATAAAAATAGAGTAATTTTTAAGGATATATATCATTTAGGCTTAAATAAATTGGGCTAAATAGTTGCCTCTTGTAGAATTTGCTAGTAATAATACTATTTCTTTATTAATAGGGATTTTACCGTTCTTCGCTAATTATAGTTATTACCCTTATATAGGTATAAAACCCCGAATTCCGCTGCCTCTAAATCTTTTACTAGTTTAATTTAAAGAGTATTATAAAGTTAATAAATTAATAGATTGCTTTTAAAAAATATAGAACTTCGCTGTTTAATAGATTTATTGTATATAAGAATATTATAAAGATACTACTAATAAAAAATGTATTGACTCCTTTAAATATTATATTAATAATATAATTCTTTCAAATACTATAAATTTCGCTAATAGTCGGCTATATACGAAGCTTTCCCCTTATTAGGAAGGCCCTTTTAGAATTGTCTGCGCTAATTTGTATATAGTCCACCTCTCCCTATCCGTTAATATAAAGTACTTACTAATCTTTTATATTTTTATAGTATAGTTTTAGTCGGGTACGGAATTGCCCGGTTAGAATATTATAATGAATATAAAGGTAAATAAAGGCCGGGTAATAATATATACGGATAATTAGGAGGAGTACGAGGAATAGGCTTTTAAAAAGTTTATTAATTATATTTAATTAGGTAGTAATATATATTAGTACTACTATATTAAATAGAAGATTGGGGACCCTATTTAGGAATTTGTTACTAATATTATTAATTACGAATATTATCCTTAATAGTTTTATTACGAAAATCCGGATAAATTAATACCGCCGGGGGTTTAAAGATTTCTCTAATACTTTACCTTTAGCTCCCTAGCCGTCTCTAATTCCTTAGAACCCCCGGCCGCTCCTATATTGGAACTTCCGCATTACTGCTCCGCACACTTCTAGTAAAAAATAACCTCCGTAACCGATACAAAGCTATTTTTAAGTACGGTAATAACGGAGCCAATCGATATAATAGTTAGTAAGGACGTAAAGGATAAATTGTATTTGGTATTTAGGAAAATTATACGACGGTTAATAGATATATAATTTAAAAAGTTACTTCCAATATAGTTGGTGGATTATAATTGTTTTTGAATAGGGATTTATTATTATATATATATATAGATTTTTTAGCTCTGCGAGCTTCTTTTAAAGGGGGATAGTATTATAGGGCTAGCCTGTAATATAGTTATACTATACGCCTTCATTTTAGAGCTATTAATAGCTCTAGTTACGTACAGTCCCACGTGTGTGTACGCGCACGGACTGGCCCAGTCTAGGCTCTCGCTTATATAGCCAGTCCTCTACGCACACTTTCCCTTCTCCTCCTTCGTATAATAATGTATATCCTACCTTACCTCCAACGGTGCCCTCTTGCCCCGTGATAATTATATTGCTAAATAAGAGCCCTAACTAAAAATATTGTTAAAATAGGGAAGTTGGATATAATTTTATTAATCTAAAGATTAATATTCTTTTTATTAGTAATACCCAATTCGCTAAGTATATAAGCAACCTCCGATTTAACGGCGGTATAGAACTAAAATTTAATTAAAGACTAATTAATATAATTAATATTACTATCGATTAGGCGAAAATACTATATATTATACTAGAAATAGTACGCCTCCACTGGTATATTATAATTAGAATAATAAAGAGTTAGCTATTAAACTATAATTCGATAGACGTTAATAATCTTATTAATGGCAGTACACTACGGGAATATTAATAGAATATTAAAGGAATAATATAAGGCCTATATTATAATTATAGATTTAAATATTTTTAGTACCCTTCTTAGGCCTAACTAAGGACTTATCTGCCTTTTAGCCCTTAGATATAATATTAAAACAAATTATTAAATCCCTCAACTCGATAGTAATATAATAGTAAACCTCCTCGGACTATATAAATTTATTACCGTCCTTCTTTTAAAAGGACGTAGCCTAACGAATTATAGTTACTATATTAGTACTATTACTATTTATAAGAATAATAACTTAGGAACGTTAGAATAACGTTATATAAAATTTTTTTTATTTAATTATAATTATTCTTACTGTTATAATAAATAAAGCACTTCCGGCGCCGACTAAGGGGGAGATAGTAATATAATATAATAAGCTTACTACTATTTAAAATAGTATCTTCATAGTTATATAAAAGCAAATTATATATCTAAGATTATTAATAAAGGTATTATCAATAAAATTAACCCTACTAATATATTAATTTACTACGAGGGCTTTAATATTAATATTAAGGCAAAGTAGTATAATAATAGTACTAAAAATTTAGGAGAAAGAATAGGGAATAGAAACTAATATTATAAAAGTATTTTTTAAACGAAGAAGGAGTTTTATACTTATATTATATAATAGTAACGCTATAATAAAAGAAGAGTAAAATATACGCTAAAGGAAGGGGAGAAGGAGAAGGAGGGAAAGGAGGAGAAGAAGAAGAAGAATAAATCCTAATTATAGAGGCGAAAATGCGCCGGGATATACGTATTTATTTAGGGAGGCCTGGGCGCTACAACCTAAATTACTTTAGACTTAGCGCGTAAAGCGACTATTACTCGGGGCAACTACGGCTTAGCGCTATACGTATAGACTACGTTCCTTAGCGCTATAGCGATAGCTGCGTACTAGTATAGTAGGCTTACCTATAATTAAAGTTAATTGCATTTTGGAACCCGGGGTACTATTATAGTATTAGAAACTATAATACTGAAGCCTCGGTATTCCCCTACCGTAGTACTACAAATCCGAGTCATATCCTTAACCCCTATCTCCACCCTATAATATATATAGTTTGAAAGCAGAGTTTTCGCTACTCTCTTCTAATCTTTCCCCCTTCGTGCAATAATACGTCTTTTCTAAAGTCCTTGTTAGTCGGCATCGTAATAGTAGGGGTTTAGACGGTTACAATAATAACAATCTAAAAGAGGAGGAAAACTCGGACTAAGTAAAGTCTTATTAGAAACGACCCTAATAAAACTATAGTAAAGGGAACACTAACCGAGAATTCCAAAAAAGGAATCTCTAATAATTAAAAGAAGCGAAGCTACAATACTAGGAATACTAATTCATTCTTTTTTATATTAGTAATATAATAAATCCTTAGATTATACCCCTCTACGTATAGCCAATTGAACTAGTATTTACTACAATGTACAACTATTAAAGGGTAATAAATTTAACATTTCGTATATATAAGGATTATTAAACTATCTTTATAGTAGTAAGGATAAAGTTCCTACTAGTAGGAGAAATAGAACGCTACAAAGTACTAGGTAATAACCTTAATTTTAATTATCTCTATTACGGATTGCTAAAGTATTACAACAATTAATCCCCGGATAGACAAAATCTAGAAATATCTCCTAATTCAATCTTAATACTTCGGTCGGGGTACAGCTCTATAAGGGTAATAATACTAACTCGGGTAGGGAGTAGGTAATTGTACAACGTTTATTTAGGGACTCTAATAGGGAAATCTTTCTTTTCTAATATTATTATTCGTACCTATTTAGCTAAGTATTTGACAAGGAATAGTTATAGGAGATTTTAGTTATTTTTCGTATATTTAACAGAGTACTTTTTAGTACAATAGGCCCGGCTCCTCAAGGGGGGAGCCGGGGGGAGCAGGGGGGGTAATATCATAGGGCTAGCGCCTAGGATTAAAGACTCGGCTTTACTAAGTCTACTAAAACGGGATGGGGCGTATCGATAAGGATGCGAGCTTCCTAATTGGTCGGATCCACATGTTTGCCTGGCTCGTGCGCCCGACCATAAAACCTTCTTTCAACTGCACCCTTCTGGTGCAGTCTTCTCTTGTTCTCTTTATCAAATATAGCATTTCAACCATTACACGACTGCTCGCTTTGCAATACTCTGGCAGACCCGTTACAATATATACTTAAGAGCAGCCGCCACGTATATGTTCTATAGTCTTCTTCTCTATAAATTGTACCCGTCCTAGTCTACTATACACGTTCGGTAGCGTCTTGGCCCGGGGCAGGCCCAAGGTTCCCGCTACTAGTCCTATAGCTATTTCTTCATGACGAGATACATTGTACAGTATCACTATATCCTTTTCCGCCAGCAGCTCTCTGAAACCCTATACACAGATCCAAATTATCTCAAGCTGCCTCTTCAGTGATATCAACAACTGGATCCCTTACCTTCTTTTCCTCCCGGATCTCCCGGAAAGTGATAGTCGGCACCCAACCAATACTCTTCCTGGCATCCGACACCTCTTCATATAGCTCGTCAACCTGCTCCAGTGTGAGACCTTTTGTCTCATAGATCATGAAGTAAACGAATGCGATGCAGATGAAGCAGCATCCGCCCCAGACGAAGAAGATCTTGGACTGAAGGTTCGCATTGCCAGGGCCGTAGTTGACAAGGTAAGGTGTGCTGTAAGCAATGGCCCAGTTGAGCAGCCAATTCGACGCTGTAGTTATGGAGAGCGACTTGGCGCGGACTTTAAGGGGGAAGATCTCGCCTGTAACGACCCTGGAACCTAACAGTTAGCTGCTGGTAGAACTTGGCGTGATGAGGAGAGTGGGATCACTTACCAGGCAACTGGACCCCAAGAAGCAGCGAAGAAAAAGATGTAGAAGCAAATAAATGCAATAGCTGCTTTCTGTGCGGCGAGATTATGCACAATGATCATTCCGCTTGCATCTTGACTTGTCGTTGTTGTCCCAAGAATAGCAACGATGAACTGGCAGACACACATCCCAACAGCTCCCCAGAGCAAAACAGGCCTCCGACCCCATTTGTCGATGGCGTAGAGTCCGGGAAGGGTCGACACGACATTGACAAGATTAGTGATCAAGGATATCAGAAACGAGTCTGAGAATCCGGAGTTCTTGAAAAATTGTGTGCCGTAGTAGAAGATAAAGTTGATGCCAGTCAACTGCTGCAGACTCTGGAGAAAACAGCCAGTAAGCAGCCGCTTGAGTAGATTTCCCTTGAGGCAGTCTAAGTAGGTCGCCTTCCCGAGGCTCTTCTCAAATTCATGATTTGCTTGGATCTCGGAAAGCTCTTCGATGATCGCTGGATGGTTCTGCTCCAGACGGCGGAGGATAGCTAGAGACTTAGTGGCGGCTGGGAGATTGTCTCTCTTGATATGAAAGCGTGGAGTTTCGGGAAGAATGATCATGCCAACGATCAGGATAATCGCCCATGCAAATTGAACAGCTATGGGGATGCGATAGCAGCCGGTGTTCTGCAGGTTATGCGTGGCATTGTTGACAATGGAGGCAAGAAGAAGACCGATGGTAATGGCTAGCTGATAGGACCCGACGATGACACCACGAATCCATTTTGGGGCAGTCTCGGATTGATAGAGGGGGACTTTAAATATGTGTTAGTCAATGCCACATGGATGAACCACTCTTCCAAGATCGCAGTTGGGGGCGAGATAGCCTCTAGCAATACCGTTGAACAATGTTATCGAGTTGACTTACTGGTTGCCGATATGAGACCAACTCCCAATCCAGCAAAGAATCGGCCAGCCAGAAAAAGAGGAATGCTGACGGCCGCGGTCTGTAGGATAACACCGAAAATAAACACAAACGACGACAGAATAAGGCCCAAGCGCCGTCCAGCCCAGTCGGCAAGGGGAGCGGCACCAAGAGCGCCAAAGAAGGTTCCAGCGGACAGAATGGAGACGATAGTGGCAGATTGCGACGCGGTAACGTCCAAGTGATGCTCTGGGTTTCTGTAACCTGTCGAAAACAAATCTTGCCAATAGGGCATAGCAAGGATACCGCCAATAGTGCCAGTGTCATACCTACATGGATGTTAGTTACGGCAACACGAGTAATCGTTGTTTGAGGGTCTTGAGTGTGGGAACACACCCAAAGAGTACACCACCAAAGGCGACAAACAAGCCAATGACAATGGCGGGCCATGACTTGCCCGGCACACCTTCAGGCTTCTTGAGTGACAAGCCCATCTTGTCCGGAGGTATATCGGTCCTGAGTAGTGAAAGACAGGTGGTTGAGGAAGGCAAGACTCAAAGAGGCAGCGACTTGAACATGAGAGAGCTCATACCGCGTAGTACAGAAGGCTCTGCCCTCGCCTTATATAAAGATGAAGCTCGAGGTGACATTTAGATACTTAGATGGCCAGGCCATGATGGTCTGATCTGTCTTCACGGGTAACTCCATGAAGATACTTGGAAAACAGTAGAATGAAGCATCAACATACCCGATAAGGGAAGCGACAAGGTCTCATTGATGCAACGCACATGCAAGCCACTATGGGGAGGAATGGCCGAGACTCTGCTGCAGTCAGCTGTCAGGGGTATCATTGGCTGATGACATATCTGCAACTGGCTGATTTACAGGGGTCAATTCCCCCCATCTGGGGTTGTTTTATGGGGGAGCGGGGAGATTCCTGGGGTCGGGCAGGGCTACCTAGGTTGTGTGCGGGGAGAAGTTGGAGAAGGCTTTAGGGGACCACCCCTACTCTTCTGTTCCTACAGTAATGTGCCCTGTTAATGCAAGGCCCCCCTTTTGCAAACACATACAAACTGGCCCATTAGATGCAAACGATTTCTGGGCCCGGATTCCCAGTTTTGTATGTGAGTGAGGTACCCCTTAATGCAAAAGCCCCCTTAATGCAAAAGCCCTCTTAATGCAAAAGATTTGAGCTGTCCCCCATACTGCCGGAATTAGTTGCATTAACAGGGCACATTACTGTACCTGGTGGGTGGTATCCACCCTCGAGCCACCCTCTGAAGGGCCTCGCTTACAGACAACCCAAACTAACCTAGAACCGACCATTCCCATCGTCAGCTGAGAACGTAAGCCGGCCCCAAAAGGAGGCCCTATGCCCTGATGCGATGCACTACTTACGAGTAACGCCGAGTCTGTGGCCGAGATGCACCAAAGTGGACACACTTCCTTCCATGACTGTACAATACCTTCGGGCTTCGTTAGCGCTTGTTGCGTTCTAGACCAATGGACCACCATCTCAACACCCTCCGTAGCCTCCAACATGGCAGCAGTTACCGAACCACTGGTATTGGGTACCAGTGCTAGATCCAATAGCCCCCGGATTTGCTGTCTCCTCCACAAAAACCCTTCTTGTCCTCCTCCCAGGGTGTGACGAATGAGGAATATTGGCCGAGATGCAGGTAGGTTTTGGTCCGTATGCTGGTACGTGAACAACTAGCCTCCTCACTGACTCCACAATGTACAGAGGCAAACAAACCGAAGCTATACCAACATGCCAGGTCCAGGTCACGAGGTGCTGGAAGTAGACGTCTCGAGGTAGGTAGCTTTACGAGAGAAGCGGGATGCTCGCGGTCTTCGGACGAACGGAGAGGTAGGCAGCGGCAACCACAAAGCAATCCGGCTGCCCATATTATCGAGGCGAAGACACGTCCACGACCTCACCGTACACCTTCCCAGCCCCACTCAAGCTGTCTGTACGATCTGCTGGCTATTGGCGATAATGAACCTCGGCAGAGTCTGGGAGATTCACGTCCCTCCAAGCCCACCGTGATTGTGGCCGTGATTGTCGTCGTGGGCGTGGTGTGGATGGCGTAGAAGCCGCCTATTTTGGTATGGAAAACTGGGATAGAAGAATTAGGACGAAGACCCCAGGTGTTGTCTAGGGCTTCTATGGTCCATGAGCTTGCACTCTTCGTCTTCTTTCTCATCCCCGTCTCTGCGGACTGCAAGTTCGTGTAATGACGAACTGTCAGGGCGCACAACACCGGCCGATTCCACATCGTTTCACCGAGTAGCCTTATCAGAGCCCAAGTTATCGTCATTAGTAGATACCTTACCGTGGGTCCTGTAGCGGATATTGAGAACTCGGCCACGTGGATAATAATTCCTTTAGCAACCACTTCAGCCCCAAACGGCGGCTCGTAGTCCTCATTTTTATCTTTCGGAGTTGCTTCGTCACCTGCTTGAGCTCCAGTCTAGCCTTTAGCGGGACTCTTGACTTGACGGTCTTGAGAGTGGCTGTTGGAGAAGACAAGGTGACTGGCAGGAACTGAAACTTCCCACGGTAGAAGTTGAAGTTCGAAAAGTTGCGGCTGGACATGGCGACGAGAGTTCAGTACCCCCGCCCTTGTCAAACCTCATATGAAAGGCGCTGCTAATGTCAACCTCGGCGTCAAGTTCGATGATCATATCAGTGACAACCGCAAGGCCCGCTGTGATATCATCTCCGTTGCAGAAACCAGGACTCGGATCCTTGGAAGAAACGAGGTTCAACACATGTCAACGCTGTGTTCGTCTTTATGTTGAGCTTCAGATACAGCTCGAAGTCGTCCTCGAACGCAATCCCGATTTTGACCTCTGGTAGAGGAATCAGATCGACATCAAGGTCCAGGTCCAGGGCTGGCCAATCTGTATCAGTACAGTCAGTATCTCTCTCGTATATCAGCTCTTTGACTTCGTTGTTGATGATCCGCTACTTTCGTCACCTCTTCGATTTCTCTCCCGCTCTCGGTCGAGGGTGTGATTCCGGAAGACGTCGGTGACGTTGTGGTTGAGAGCGAATCAGCATGTGGCAGCCCCCTGGTGTAGCACTCCTCACAGGTTTCCTCGATATCGAGGCTGGCACTCAGGCTCTGGTCCATGGAATCGAGGAAAGAGCAGATGCTTAGCAATATGACAACTGAAGTTTCATAGTACCTTAGTGTGGCTCCCTCCAGCGCCTGTTAAATTCCATTCTCCTGGTCGCTCGGTACTTGGCTCTTCCCTCGTACTTGACAGCATCTTCTTACAAGACGCTTTAATGTGTCTTGGATGTCAATCCCGGCACATTTCGAATTTGGTAAGCTAATTGGACTGGCGGAAACGGTACTTAAGCCCACAAGTGCCCAGACAAGGACCGTTGCGAAGCCTCCGAGTACCATGGCCATGGAAAGACAAGTGTGCTGCTCGTTGAGTGGTGATAGGAGATAGGAACAATGGATGCGTACAAGGGATGAGCAGGTTGGATAGGTTTGCACTAGGCGGGGAATGGGCTTCATATGTAGGTAGGTACATAGAGGTATGCCTGGACCATGGAAATTTATCGTTACGTACTAGCGCTAGCAAGCCTCTTGGTCTCCTCCTTGAAAAGGCGCCAAGGCAAAGTTTCCATTTTGTCGCTGGTGCCGAAACGATAGTAATCCAGTTAGAACCCGGATGTGGTCAAGCTCCTTAGCTCTGTCAGACGCTACGGCAAGGTACATTAGTTTCATGCAATTAGTACCTCTACATACAGACCGGAATCGAGAAGGAACAGCACCTAGCATTTTGTGGCTTGGAAAGAGCTACATGCAGCTTGCCTTGGCAATGGCGATCCGTCAAATCTCCTATCTCGAATAATGCATGCGGAGATAACCAGCTTTGGCACTCCTGTCTCATGACACGGCAAGCTGTATCATAGCCCTGCAGGTCTGTTTGTCTGTCGTTGAAGCAGGAAGGCGGAAGACAGTGCAAGGACGACGGGTGACATAACGCTGGAGACCGGGCAGGTCGAAGTCAATCTCTCTCATGCATCTCGGGTACCCTTCCCTTCCTACCTCTACCTATCTCTCTTTCCGTTCACATGTTTTCTTTTCATCAGACCTCTTACCTAATTCCGTGTACTGTCTGCGTACAGTACCTTTCTTTTCGACCATCGAATGTCTTCACCAACCTTTCCCGACAGATCATCCATCTGCCAATACTGTCTTTCGCATGGGAATTTTTACCTATCTTGAGAGCGACAACACTCTGAGCTCTTGGTGTTAACCTGATAGGAAGCCTCGCAATGGTTCAATGCGAGTAAGAGTTAGTTTTACTTCGACGTGAAATGGTGATTCTAGGAGCCAGTGTCTAACAAGCATCTTTGGCAGCTTCCCCGGCTCATACCCACTTCTATCAATGGTCCAGTGCCTATTTTGAGGCTACGGGTTGTCTCAAGCGACAGCACAACATCAACACCACAAGATCGAGATCACAGCAGCTTGAGCACTGTGATTGTGAAGGACAGGTACCCTACCATTGGGTAATTACCTAATCTTCAGATCTGGTGTAACACAGAATATCACCATGCTGTCTAACGTTGCAAACCAGAACAGTAGCATCTGGCCACGTCAACAGCAAGGCCGCACTCCAGTAACCGGGTAGCTAATGTTGTATCTTCAGCCACTGACGTCTTTGAAGAGCAGTCTGGATGTTCCTTCGCTCGACAGACGCCATGCCCGAGGATCTGGCCTTATCCAGAACTCACGCTCCTCTCGCGACCAGTTGCCGATTCCCGTGATTGGGCTATGAGACAGTTGTGGTACCATCTACCCAGTGACAGCAGCACCGCATGGCAATACTGCACTGTACACCTCCCACAGGAAAGCCCCTCTAATGTTGCCGCCTTTTGGGGGGTACGTAGCTCGGACGCTGTCTGCCCTGCACTGCTAGATCATAGGATGGCTTGTGCATTACGGGCTCTTCGAGTCGTTAGTGACAGCAAGGCATATCCAGAATAAAAGATTGGGGCGGTCATTCCGGTTTCCTGATATGAAGCCGACCGTTCGAGCTCGGAGAGGTACCAGGACGTGGTATGTAGAGAGAGAAACTGTCGTCATAATACCACCTTGGACACGCTCAATCTCGACAAGATCCCGCCGGTAAAGGAGAGGATTACTGCAAATGGTTTTACACGCCGATAAATTGGAATCTTGGCTACCCGCTAGTGGCACGCCGACGCCGAGGTAGATAAACCCTTCGATATCTCATTGCCCAAGGGATTCCTTGCCTTGATGGGCGGCCAGTGAAGCATAAAGTTAAAAAAAAAAAACGCCCCTTTTTTTATCTTGTTTTTTTTTCCACATAAGCCTTTTCCGCGCATGAGGATGTGGTAGCGTACACTCGTGCCATTAGATGGCAAACCTATGTTTACCGAAAAAGAAAGAGAAAAAAAAAGATCTTTTGGTCAGCTTCGAGCGATAGGCGTTGCACAAGGGGGCAATTGTCAACACGCCGGTTACATTAGGTACATTTGGGGGTTGACGGGAAGATGGACCCCTTCCTGCCTCGTGGCCCACTGAGGCCTTATTCAAGTATGACTATTTCTGGGCGCGCCTTCTCGCAGCTTCATTAAGGACTTATTGCGAGCCATCAAGGATGTGGATATCTCTTTGCATCAATTTCCAGTCGTTAAGTTCATCGAGGATATCTCAAGCCCAAATCAAGCCCAGTTCCAAGACGTATGGCCAGAGCGCACTATGCCTGGCTTACAACACAGGATGTGGTACTGGAGTTATAGTCGGGCATCGACGCAGAGTATATTAGAAAGGCGGGAGGACACGTCTAGTCCTCACTTGTTCATCACTCTTCTAGGGTGGTGGTGAACCTTTACTGCAACTCACGAGACCAGGATGATCGGCAGATGTGAAGAACAACGGAGCTACTTGGTATCCAATGGCACTTCCGACTTTCCCATTCACAAGCAATGACCGTCGCACCCATCATGCCACAGGAGGGAACATTGATGGTGCTGCTGTGGTACCCGTACATACAAGTCATCAACCACTGACCTATCGGGGCTATCGGCTTGACATCTCGTTGATGTTCATGAATTTCTGGGACCAATGATGCTGCCGATAGTCCGGGGACAGGAATATTGGACGTACTCACTACTACCGGATCAGTCTTCCCTACGTGCCGGCCTGCCACCATCGCAAATTCAGGCTTTACATATCGGGTTTCCAGTGTACCATCTACTTCTTTCGCGGATAACCGCAATATCTGGGCAAGGCGAAACTGGATCTTTGTCGGTTATCTGTATGCCTTGATCACTATGAGCCCAATTGTCACGAAACCGATATAAAATGCCTCCCTCTGGCACGAAGTTACTAACAACAAGAGATATTCTTTTTTTCTTGACTTCAATGCATTTTCCAATCGCTGCAGAGAAAAGATCTCGCCACCTTTGAATTCTATTACTCCGGTCCAGAACAGGAGCCGAAGGCCAGACCTTACCTAGCTGAGCAGGTCCATACCCGTCAACATTTTCACCCGTCTTTGAAACAAACCCCCGAGCTTTCTCACGGAGAGAGTTATTTACTTTTTTCCTCTCACCAAAACTCATGTCGGTGAGTGAGAGTGCACAAGGGTATTCCACAGGACAGCACAAAGTGTGGGAAAGTGATCAACTGATGACCATGTTTTTCCAGTATCAGATTGGCGATGTTGTCTGCATCCGGGGCGCAAGTCTCCGCTACAAGGTCATTGCCGTTACTGGCTCAACGATTACGATCATTGTCGTGAATCCACAGCCAGACGGCCAATATTTGCCATTCAATCCCATGTCCCTCCAAAGTGTCGACGAATCAAGGCTAGAAAAGGTTGAGACCTAGCTAAGCCATGCTCGAGGCTGATTGTGATCAGGGAGTTACGGGGTCGTTTAGACATAAGGGATGGATAGGTTTATGTTGGGAGTCGGATTTCACCATATGTAGCGTTCCAGGTCCAGCGGGGAAAAGTGCTGAGTCTAGTAGAGGTATGAGCGACAGACAGAGGAGGCAAACAATGCGTATACCGTCTGACTTTTGTCGGTTGATCACCGGTCGCCAGGCCAACCATACTCTGCAGTGACTTCAGAGTGAAGGGGACTGAGACGGGAAGCCCCTTCACCCCCATCGTAAGGCTGCCAGGCAACAATACCTTCCGCCCTGTCGCGAACCGACAAAACCACCCCCTCTCCTCCTGTTGCCGTCTTCATCTCTTGGTATACCTTTTCCACGGGTTGCCATCCCATTCTCTATCAACCTCAACAAATTCGCATATAAACAGCATCTTGCCGACATAGCCCTCTCTCTTCTCCCACTCTTCAGGTGGCTTGTGCTACATCCACCTCGATTTGATATTTGGCCATCTTCCGTCGCGCTCCTACGATTGGGATACCAGTCGCAGCAACACTTGAGAACAATTTCGGCATTATGGAGCAGCCTCAGGTCAAAATCATTGGTGGCCGCGAGTACGCTGCCACGGGCTCCAAGTTTGGACCCTCTTACCTGCCCGTCGACGTTATGGCCCGCATGAATAATTCGGCGCATCAGGGTCTCGCCATGTCCGCCGTCGTCCACGTACTGATCTCTTCGCCGCGCGTCTTTGACAACATGGGAATAACTAACATGGCGCTCAAAAGGACAAACGATCTTTGAATTCCGAGGCACCAGCCAGAGAGCCCCTCTCCGGCGTTGATACTCGCAAGCACTTGACCATGCCTAGCCCGGAGCGTGGCCCCGTCGCATCAACATTCCGCCCGCTGCCCAAGATTCCCAAGGCCAACGGTAAGCTACCTGTTCGCGCGCTTTTTGTCCCACGTCCGTACCCAATGGCGCGCGCCGAGACTCCCCCCATTATCCTTCCTTCTCCACGTCTGTCGAAAGCATACGTGGCCTCGGATACCCTGAAGTTTGACAGACCCGAGTCCACCGGAAACCTGAGCGCAAGCTACTACAGCTCGGCATCGTGGAAAGAAGAACTCGCAAAGGTTACCAGCAAGTAATGCCGGCGTGGGTCAGTCTCCAGACGGGAGATAATGCATGCGGAAGACCAAAGAAAAGGAAAAAAAGACACAGCACAAGAAAAACAAAAAGCCTAGTACAGTAATAGGCAGATTCTCATTTTTTTCTCCCGATTATACCTCTCTTTGCTTTCTCCCCATCCCTTGGTAGTTCCGCTCTTTCTTGGAGTTGTCGCACGAAACGATCTGTCAGCGCAGTGATATTTGCCGCGTCTTTGTGGATGATCAGGATAGGAAGCTAACTATCTGACCGCATCATGTATGAATTATCACAGATCAAGGATCTGTCAACTCTTTTGTTTTGCCCATCCGTATGGCCAACAACCCCATGGAGGCGGCCCTGGTCTGCTTCTTCAACTCCATTGCCGATAGCGGCAGAACCAGATTTGAGGATCTGCTTGCCAACATGGTCGGCCAAATTTCTTTCACGGTCAACGCGGGCTCCGACTCTGGTACTGTTGACAACGACAACGGCGACGGCAGCGGTGACGGCGCAGCCTCTTCATCCGCCACCACCACCACCACCACCACCACCACCACCGTAGCCGACACCACCTCCACCATTAGTTCTAACATCGGAACTCCTCGCCGTCGTCGCGCTGCCGGTGGCGGCTCGGGTGGTTCAGGCCGTAAGCCCGGCGGTACTCCCCGCAAGAAGCCCGCCTCCCGTGCCGACGTCATTGAGAAGCGCGGCTCTTGCGAGCGCTGCAAGAAGTCCAAGGCCAAGTGCGAGCCCATCCCCGAGTGCATCCGTTGCGCCAAAGACGGAGTCGAATGCTCACTCAAGGAGACAATTTTGCAGGAGACTGGTCGTCGTCTGGGTGCCTGCCAGCGCTGCAAGAAGAACAAGGTCGGCTGCAAGAAGATTGAGAGCTGCGGTCGTTGCCACAAGGCCGAGCAGCCTTGCTCTTGGGCCGTCAAGGCTTAGGTTGACACCGGTAGGACCGTTGAAGATACATGGGGAGTTCTGGAAAAACGAGTCTGCGGGTCGAAGGAGTATCCGACGGTTGACCTGGAGATAACCGACTTTATGAGCTTGGATCTTGGTGCAGCTTACCTGGCTGAAAGGTTCTTTGCATTGTTCCGGAATGGCGGCTGTTATATGGCTCGGGATTGAGGAGTGTCGTTTGCGTGCACGGGCTGATCAGCAAAGAGGTATTGGAGAAGGGGTATCTTGGACTGCTCATTGTCCGTTGCTTGAGCAAAAGATACCATGTCTCACAAAGTACTGCAAAGAGAGCCGAATTCCAGAGTCCAATGCTTTCAGTGGCTAATTGTCAACTGTCCCAACGTGGAAATAATGGGAGTGAATGATGTGTGCTCTCTACATGCAATCGGGATGATGTGTGCAGAGAAGGGAAATCCACTTGTTGATGATGCATTGTGCATGCATGCATATCTCATTATTTATGCGGGACGTACCTGCATGTCACTCCTTTAAGTTCCCTGTTCACACTTTCTCCACGCCCCCGACTTCTGCTCAACTTCACGAAAGCGTAATCGCCAAATAATCAAGTGTGTTAAGCATCTGTAACTGGCTTCGTCTACTCGATCCCCGTCATTCAGATACTACCTCCTATTTCATGTACTGAAGACAGCCACATATCTCACTTCCATCGCCGACCCCTCCCCTCCAACCGTCGCATTATTTGGCGTCCTCTCCAAGCTCGGATTCGCCAAGACATCTGGAAACGAGCCTCCCACAGCAACGTTGAGCAAAATGTACTTGGGAGTTCGCGTAAGCGCCGTCCAAGCCTTCTCATCATCCACCCGGCTCCCCTTTACAGTGAACACGACCTTCCCATCAATCCTCCACACGATCTGCTCCTCCCTCCAACTCCCGCCGGGGTTCGTTCGATCAATGTCCACCGAGAACCTATGAAACCCACTCCAGCGGTGCGCCGCCTTATTGGTGATCCCCGTATACTCATTGCACGGGCCCGGCGCAGTTTTCCCGCAGTGTATTGTCTGCCACGCTGCCGACGCGCCGTTGACGTTCTCTAGAATGTCAATTTCGCCAACCATCGGCCAGTTCCAGTAGTTGCCTCGGTACGCTGAACTCATCATCCAGAATGCAGGCCAGATACCAAGCTGCTTGCTGACAGGGAGGTCGCCGAGCTTGATCCAGGCCTCGATTCGGATCGCCTGGCCAGGAGGACAGACAATATCTCTAGCTGCGACAGTCTCGATCCGGGAGGATGTCCAATTACCCGTTACTGGGTCCTTGACCGGTGTGATTTGGAGTGTTCCGGAAGTAGTGATGACGATGTTGTCGGTGGAGGCGGTGTAGGTCTGGACTTCGCCGGTGCCCCAGCCCTCCGGACCACCGGGATAGGATGTGCCCAAGTCAAAGGCCCATTTGGAGGTAGAAGGAAGGGAACCGGGCAGGTACAGGGCAAAGTTCTCAACAAAGAGTGCCTTCTTGAATCCCTTGGGAAGGTGGACGTGATACCCGGGTCCGTAACCCCATTCTTGGACCGGTGTTTCTGCAGCATGCGCTCCGCTGAGGAGAGCAAGACCAGTGGCCAAGACCAGAGAGAAAGCACCCATTTTGAAAGAATGGACGCTCGGCAGGGAGGACGAGCTAGCTCACGGAGAATGTAACGAGAGAATGTTCGGTCGAAGCCGGAAAGCGTAACAGCACTCACTACAGCGAGCCGCCTGGTATTAGCCGAATCGAGAAAGGGAGAAAGCTAACATCCTGGAGCTAGCTTCCTTCTGGTCCATCTTATATGCCAGTCATCCAGGTACTTCTCATATCCTCGGCGGAGGCTGGTCTATTACAGCCACTATCGTCGCCGCGCCGGCATGCTTCACGTTCGGGAACGCTAGCATTCCTGTTTATCCCTGGCTTTACCAACAAGGCTGGTCGAAACATGGAGGCTGAGAAGGAGTAATTCTCCGCACACCCACCTGAAGTCAAAAACTCAGGTACGTACACTCAAGATAGTGGGTCCGTGCACCTACTAATGTCTGACTGCAAATTTAGTTTTTACCTGCTATATTCTGTCTTTTTCAATACATGCTAACATTACCGCTACTGTTTACCCTTTTTCTCTCACGATTCAATGCATATTACTGCTTAGCTCGGTGATCAATTAATCAGAAAGATGACCAGGGTGCTCAACAATTGAATCGTGTAAAATAAAATTAAAACACAGTTATTTACATCATGTCTGGCTTGGTTGCCGCGCACAGGCCATCCCGAATTTGATGATCCAGAACTCTACCCCCATTACACTGAGAAAATTTGTTCTATTTTGGAGGCTCTGCAAAGTGTTGGAATTGATGGTCTTAATATTGCATCTTCATCAACAAAGGGAACCAAAAGTGGTGGATGTTTTGCCAAGGACGTATCAACAGGGGTAAGACCTGACTTGACGGTAACCATGATTTTGTCATGAACGAGCGTGGGCATACGGAGGATTACTCCTGAGAAGCACGTGTAATGTGTCTTAGATCCCGCTAGCCACGCTGCCGCCCCTTTTCTTGGAGATAGGCAGCCCCGAGAACGATCCACTCCGGGACATTCCACGGTGGTTCTAGATCCAAGACAGGACATACCTGTCCATGGTCTAGATCGACTGGAGGCAAAGATTGCAATCCCACGGCCTCATCCAGCTGAATACCATGGGAGAAAGATAGCGAGCATATCGGAAAGCGAAGACTCATACATCATGTTTGTTGAACCATACAGAGGAGGTGACGACCAATGCGAAAGAGGGACTACGGGGAAGAAGGAGGACACAGTCCTTATATACACTTCAAAATAGCCAAGCATGTGTACTATGTACATCGTATCCACTTGTGCCAAGAATGCCAAGACATGGTGATGGCTTCAAGACCGTTCACCGGAAGATATAGCTGGGCTACGTCGTGCAGTTGTTCACCAGACCTGTTTCTCTGGACACGATATAAGAAGTGAATGGCCCCAGAGTGCCGCTGGCCAGATATTTTTGCGCAAATTGCCAAGGCGTTGTGAAGCATCGCGAGTTTGTTTGGGCTGTGGGTGCAACCTGAGTTTCATGCCTCTCGGATCACAAAAGGCATAAATATCGGGACGCAATAGCTTTCAGCGTATTTGGAAAGTAGCCAAAACGTCACCCTTGCGCAGAACATCACAGTCAGAAGTACTACATAGCTCCATCAGCAAGCAGGTCTTAAGCAGTCAATAACCAGCTCCGCATACAGCCGTCCAGCCAGTTCAGGACTCACGGCCATGTGTATCCGCCGATTTGCCGAAAAGAAATGCTGGGAATGCAAGAACGTCATTTGGAGCGACGTCAAGGAGGAAAAGTGCTGGCCGATGGTTCTGGAAACAGAGGAGGAGGCTAAGAAAAAGGGTCGAACCCGAGGACAGTTCGGAGGATGCACACAAGGGGTGACCAAAAAGACTGATACGGACTGGAGCACTTGCTCCGACTGTGCCAGAAAGTCATACCTATAGGAGCGTTGATGGCAATCTGAAGTTTCGAATCAGGCCGATATTCCGTGGTTACCTACAATGGAAGTTTGATGAACGAATGGGGCTTACAGCTCACGCTCTGAGTAATGGCAACTTCAAATTACCGCAACCATGATACTCGCGTCCACTCACAAGAAGAATGCGGCCTCGATAACCCCGAGGATGGCAGTTTCCAATACGTTAGTAAACTCAGAGATGGTATTGATCTATGGAGCACAGGGTGAATCATCTGTGCATGCCGCTCGAGAAGTAACAGCAGCATCCAATTAGGTAGCATAATAACCCTTTTTGTCCCTCGCCTTGATTCTAGACAACAAGTATCGGAGGAGAGTGCACCACCAACCTCGATAGCGGCCATTCAGGCTTGTTTCCAGCTATATAATGACACATTCATAGTGTTACAGTCTAAGAATAGCATGGGAAGGATCTCGTCAGTGTGTAAGACCATCCCAACTCTGCTCTCTGGGCGCTAAATCCTATAAACGGCTGGCGGTGGGGAGGCAGATTTCTCCCATCTCGGACCCCATAACCAGGTCCAACGAAGTTCCAAACAAAACTGCTTCAACCTTTATGCCCCCCTTTGACAGTCAAAGGCAACCAAGAAAAACCCATCAAGTATCATCGATCAAGATGTGCAGAACCACCGTGTACAGAATCTACTGCGCCGACTGCAACAAATTCATGCGCGAGCACAGGGGCAGAGAGTACTGTGAAGAGGTTGAAAAATACTATAGAAAAGGCTACCAACCAGGATTGGACGCTTCTTGGCCTGACGAGTATGGCAGGTGCGAGGTTGGAGAGATAACTAGTATATTCACAGACATGAACACGCAGCGATGCTTTGCTTGCAAGAGAAAGAAAGATGAGAGAGGGGAGTCACTTAAGAGGAAGAGAGACGAAAGAGGGGAGTTACTGGGTAGTAGGAACAAAATGAAGCGCCAGAGGTTATGAGGTATCATGAATCATATCAGCGGCCGAGAGGGAGATGCGTCCAATCCTGAAGAACACTAGGCAAAGGGGAGAAGAACATGGGTCAGAAAGAACTCTCGGTCGCTATTCGAGGCCTCTCCGCCTTGGCAGGCAGGTGCCATCAGTTGGAAGGGAAGGAAGAACAGAGAAGGCACGAGAATAGATGGCCGCGCATGCGTGCATGTGTTTGCAGATAAAGGAAGGTACAGTCGTGAGCGTTTATCTACCGGTATTCTGTTTTCGACATCCAGTTTCTTTCTTCCTTCACATCATCTTCATTGAAGTCCCGGAGTCGATCGTTTCTTGCACGTGAATTAACCTCCAATTTGGACAACCAACATATCCGCTCTGCGCCGTTCCCCATCTTCGCCAACGCCCTAGCCGGCCTTTGTAAAGAGATCCACAAATATCTCGCACATCACTACATACCCAACCACCCTGTAGATATCCTCTCTGACGAACCCCATGTATCATCCCCAACAGGTCTAATCTAACAGCTCACTTTCCCATTTCTGCAACAATTTGAAGCTTCTGACGCATTAAAATTGTAGAATCGGAGTAATGACTGTGGCGTTGGATACCTACTCGCTCGAGATGATCGACGATGGGTGTGTTCAAGGCCTGAAGACTGCTTTCTGATTCGATTTGATCTGACTCTGGAACCGTCATGGCACTGGTGAATTGGCACAATGAAGCAGTGCAGTGCCCATCCCATGTGTGCCGTTTGCTTGTGAAGTAGAGCCCAGATATAGAGGTATGTCTTCGCAAAATGCGGCTTTCACACAACCTTCTAGGTTACAAGCTAACGAACGAGGTCGTCCCAAGTAAACAGAGACCACCGCGTTCGTACTTCTCATATGGCTCTGACGCAGATCGCTCTCGAACGTATACCTCTAGTAACGTACAAACGAGTCGTAATATACGACAATTAGCAATCCACAAGATAAATACCTCCTCTATCCCCCCCGTCTATCGTTCTGTCCTCCCTTCTACCTTACCATCCTCAAAAACAAAGCAGGTCAAGCCTACCTCTACAGTGCAAACCAACCACCGTCGTTAACCAATACTACCACCACCAACAATTGCTCGCTGCCTCACTATCTACAGCCCAAAAAGATGTGTCTCCACGCCATTACCCGCACCAAGTGTCCCGGTTGCGCTAGAGAACTGAAAACCGAGACCAAGGAGACCAAATGCAGCGATGCCATAACCAACAACAAGAGCTGGGGCAAGTGCAGGAGCGGAGGTAGAACCACGGAATCGAGCATATGGGGGCGGTATTGCTATAGTTGCAAGGGTAAGAGCAACTACAAGGAATACGACTGCTAGACTATAGTGGTACGTTGGCTGCTGGAGTTGCTTGTGATGGAACAGTTGGGACAGTTGGGACAGTTGGCAGACAGTTGGGTGATGGAAGATGGTGAAAAGTAGGCCTGGGTACCTTACAGATCACCTCGAGGTCAGGAATAGGGAAATAACAATAACTCTTCGTTCGTCTTCAATTTGCCTCTTGTCGATGATACTTCCGCGTTCCATTCACAACCCTCGCTACCTCCAATGTATAGACGTCCCCTTTCTCACTAATGTAAAATAGAAGGTAGCATTTGAAACGCACGACTTGGAAAATTTCCAGCAAACAACACCAAAAAGTCGCCCTCGTCACTCCTCGATTCAACCGCAACATCAACCAGAAAGAACAATGCATTTTGCATTCTAGAGGAAATCAAACTCGTATTGTGAAACCTACCTATCCATCTTACTCTGAATCTATCAAGGTTTTAGAGTGTTGGTGAAGTCGTTGTTTCCCGACCTCAAAAGTACGTGTTTTGAGTAAGAATGACCAGCTGTGCGTTTTGAAATGTTACCCACAGTAGCTCTTCATGGTGTCCACTTGTCAGGCTTGTCAAGTGGCGGTAGAAGTAAGCCAAACAGGTCACGATCAAATATATCACGCTTTCGATATACTCTTGCCAGCATCCACTCGTCCCTATCAACATCCCTTTTGATCGAGATTCAGAACGTCTTCCTGACTGAAACGGCACGATAGAGTTTTGGCCCACGTGCTAGCTGAGAAGTGCTCGCACAGTCAAGTGGAAGAGCGGTTCGAGGCACAAGTAGGATAAGGAAGGAAAATGAATAGAGAGCGTGAACAAGAGTTTCCTTGAATCATAATTTGATCAATGCCAAATGAAAGAGTGAATATTGTCAACAAAAGCAGTGAGTCGAAGCGGCAGTGAGGGATGAAGAAGGCAGTGTATCGTCATTGACTGAATGTATGTAGTAGGAGTAAGAATATCTGGTCGGCCTTCAACCATCCGTTCACCTGAATCAGATCCAGCCCTGCGGATGACAAAGTAGTACGTGATGTAGATGGATCCAGCGATGTGCAGACGACGAGAAAATAACCGAAGCATTCAAAATATCGCCTCGGGCGTGAACTGCCACGGACGGAGGGATTGGGAATAGATATCGGGTATAGATATCGAAGGTACCTCGGCCTCCAAAAGGTCAACGAGGTCAGTACCAACATCGACCACCCTCAAACACACAAGACACCCAAGATAGCCGTTACTATCCCGAATAGCCCACCCAATTCCAATGTGCACAAGACACGTTTGCATAACATATTGCCAGCATTGCGCCGTCGTGATGCGCAGAAGATCCTACCAGGTCAAATGCAACTACGTCATAAGTCGCCAGCGGGTATGGGGCGGTTGCGGGCACAGGTTTCATCAGGAGCATGTCAGCTTCAGAGAGTGCTCGAGGTGCGCACGCGAATGAAGGCGGTGAAGAGGAGGAGGAGGAGTGAGGGAAACAAAGGATTGAAGAGTGGACAGCAAGGAGAATGAAGGTTATCGGACCTGTTTGGATTGAGCTAATGATGGGCTGTCACGCAGCTGACTAGTGACGGGTAAGGGAAGGAAAAGAAGAAGCCGAAAGAAGTAAAGAGGGAAGTCTGGAAAAGAAGCAAGGAAAAGGGTATGTTGTTCTGGTATATCCACTGAACTCCCACCCAGTCCCAGGTATACTTTTCAACCAAACCATTGTACAAAACAATGGCTAGGTGATTTACCAAAACCCCCCCAAAAAAACCTAACAAACGCCCAAGCCCCAGACCTGAAGCCACCCTTTGACCGTGATCAATTCCGTCTTGGCGAGAAGCACAGGTCCCTTACTGTCCACCTCATCCCCATAATCCTTTTCTGCCATTACCCATATGATTCCGACATCCCCTGTCCCCATCTATACCTCATCGATCCCTGTATCGTTCACAGTCTTTACCATCTTCGTGGTCTTGGTGTTCCTTGCCCACCACCCCTGGAATATATATTGGGTTTCCCGCCTGTAGTGGCCTTCAAACAGTCCTCAGCCTCCTTCAGCAAAGCTTCGAGTTCCTCTTCCGTGGCATTTCTTGTCAGGAGAGGCTGCATGGAGGCAGTTAGGCGGTCCAGTCGTGCTTGGTCGAAGCCGTGGATGAGTCCTTCGGTTACTGTGGGTTTGGTAATCTTTTTGAGGGGCATCGAGTAGTACTTCTGGGGGGTTCGACAAATCTGCTCGTGGGTATGTCAGTTTATTTGTGGATATGATGATGCGACTGGTGATTCTTGTGGGTAATTGATAACGATTACAAAAGTAAGACAAAGGATATTACATGTGAATTCTTGTGACTGAAGTGCGTTATGGTTGCGAAATTCAACTCGACATTCGTGGTCGGAGGAACGGCATATTAAGGGGTCCGAGACGTCTTCTGGAAGTAGACTCTTCCTGTTGTCTCCGACACACAGTTGGCCTTGCCAACAAGGGGACTATTGTCGAGTCTTTGTCCAGTGGGAAACAACTCGGCAAGAGAACCATACAGGAAGCCAGGCATGCGCCAGGCTGGTTGAAAGGTTTTAAAGATGAGCGGGCTGGAACAAAGACCGACCGTGGGGAAAAACCACGTCCGCGCCTTCGGGAACTGTGGGTGACCAACCTCAAGGCCCTCTGAGGTAGCGATTTCCACGTTAGGATGTCCACCCCTCGGTGGCTTGATGCTGACCTAAAAGTCGGGTGGAAGGAGATGCGGAAAACTGTGAGGCGCCGGCAGTTGATGGATCTATTTGCCGGAACACAGAGCAACGGGACGGGACAAGAAAACAAGTAGCGAACCATCAAATGGTTTGTCATAGAAATGAACGATATGGTAAGAAAGCACTGGTTGCTAGATGTCCAATGGGACCGAGTTGACATCAATTTTGCACCACATGAATTGACAGAGCGAAACAGCAATACAGGAAAACGAATCATGAGCTCGGCCATGACTGTAAAACCAAGAACGCAAAGCACAATGTAAGCCCCTAGGCAATACTCGCCATCAATGGGGACATTCAGAAAGGAAGGTTCTCTGGTATCACTCGCTCAAACCAACCCGCTGGCCGACGTAAACAAAACAGAAACTGCTTGACCGGACCATATCCATCCAGGAGGCATGTTTTCCCATACCAAAAAAAAACAAAAAGCCGGAACGCCTTTATATCCCTCAGGCCCAAGAACGCCAACATGCAGAACCAACAGGATAGATAGAAGAAGGACTGAAACAGGCTAGAAGAGAACAGCCTATTCCTCAGACCACTGCTTGGGTGCTTGTGTCTGTGAGTGAGAAGCAACCACCGTGTTCACCTAGATACTCCTGTTGTGTGCTTCCCTCAGACGCTTAATCCAATGTTTGCGCACGTGGTTGGGCATCTTGCAAAACACCATGGCCTTGTTCTCGTCCGTGAGGGCCTTTTCGGCCACCTTGAGCTGAAAGTCCATATCCTCCTGGGCGAAGTCTCGGAAGAAGATCTCGACGGCTTGCTCTGCCCAACTCAACTTGGGCTTGGGAAAACGAAGAACCTCTGCCAAAGCTGTCACCGCATCGGGAGTAGATAGACTGCTGACTGCGGAAGAGCTGGCAATACCCGGGGGCTGAGAAGCGTGGTCAACAGAGTTTGAGGCAGTACGGCGGCGTTTTTCAGCGTTAGTAGAGCCGCTGGAGCCACTGCTGTCAGGCATGTGAGGCCTTCTTCGGTTCTGGACAGGATTCTCCTCGGGTGGCGTGAGGGCGGACGTGCTCGGGTTATTTCGGGGCTGATGTGCGCTCAGGTTGGGCCGGGAATGTGATGGTGGTTGCGACGACGGCAAGGTTGGTGGAGTGGGAATGGGGGCCAACACAGGGGCGGGGATGGGAGAGGGAAGAGGGGCGGAAGCCGAATGGACTGGCGGCGGCGGAGGAGGCATGTGAGCCTGTGGATGAGGGTTCGCGTAGGATTGATCGGCAAGGAGGTTCATGATGGTCGTATTAGGGGCATCCTGGTCGGCGTGGCCGGGGCCGTGACCGGGACCGTGACCGGGACCGTGACCGGGACCAGAGCCGGAGCTGGAGCCGGGACCGAGGCCGGGGCCGGAAGGGTTGAGGTTGTCGTTCGTCTTGCGGGGGCGTTGTTTGGTCAGTCGTTTGGGGGCACCGCCAGAGCCGATGACATCGGGGAACAAGATCTCGTAAAGTTCTTCATGTTCGAAAGGTCTTCCACGAAGGGAGCGAGAGAGTGGTTCCATCTGATACAACAGCAAACATGAGGTTAGCGGGAGTCGCTGAATCAAGATGCGACGAGGCAACGCGATGCCGACGTGACATGACATGACGACGCACCTGCAAATGTCTGGCCCATGCTTCCTCGGAGGCATTCACAGTCCTGGTCATGACATCGTAGTGGAAGTCGGGATCCTCGCGCAGACCACGCCACAGACGGAACTTTTTCCGAGCATTGTCGCTCTTGTTGATGAGGTGGCCCTTGTTGGCATAGGCGTTGTGGTGGGTGATGAGGGCCTGCAATGCGCGGTCCCAGGCCTCGGGCTTGAACGTGTTGCCCTCGCGTAGACCGAGATGGACCGACTCGCAGAGGGAGGTGAAGAAGGTGGTCTCATAGGCACTGTTCCAGCTGAAGCGGGGGCCGCGGTGCTTACCGGGAGCCAAGGCGGGAGGGCCGGCACCGGGAGCGGAGGCCGGGAAGGGGTCGTCGGACATTGGGGGCCGTCCGTGTGGTCCGTGGTCCGTGGTCCGTCCGCGGTTCCGTCCGGGATCCGTACGGGTCCGTTGACCACTGCAAGGTATAGCTAAGTACAGACCGCAGTAAGTACGGTACCGTTAAGGTGCCGCGTTGTCGGGATGAGTGGAGCCCCCTTTCTGGTCGGCTGTTGACGCCGTTTGTTGACGCCGTTCGAGTAGGTGTCCGACGGAGGCTACTCCTTGGACAGTGGCCCCGTCCGCCAGTTGAGTTGTTTGTTGTCCGTCTAGCAACGGGACTGACGGATGGTCAAAAAGAGGGAAAAGGGAATCGAAGACGGAAACCAAGCCGCCCGAGGGTTGGTCGGGAGGGTGCGAAAATACCCCAGAAACGGAGGCAGAGATGGGTCGATTGCACTGTAGTCAGTGGTGGGTCAAGGCGGCGGGGCAGGGACTGTAAAGTCAAGCAACTTGAAGCGTCAACACACGACGGCGCAGCACGCGCAGCTGCCAGGGCAGAGCGCGAGACGGTCAAGCCGACAAGGTGAAGAATTGTAATTGCGACGGCGACGGCGGGAACTGAGCGCACCTCGGCGTTTCAACGGGAGAAAGAAGAAGAAAGGTTTCGTTTCAATCGCGCTTCCGTTTCATGGCAATCATGGGAATCCCGTCATCAAGCGCGTGCGTAGATGAATGGATGTTCTCGATGCTCGGTCTAGACTGTGACTGGAGTGAGTGAGTGGCAATCGGGGGTTGGTGCAGGTCTTGCTTGCGAGGAGGAAACTGTTAAAGCCGTGCACTGCAGTCCAGACAGATCCCGTCACCGTTTCGCCGAATGATCGATTGAACTTCAAGTTGGAAAGAAGGCTGCAGTGACAGTGCACTACAGTATGTAGGAGACGAAGACGGAAGAGCGGGGCCTGTTGGACCGCAGATAAGAGAAGTGGACCAACGCTGCCAGCTGGCGTACTCGTCTCCACTGTCAGAGAGGTACAAGGCTACAACTGAAGCAGACTTTGCTTGCGGTCAAAGCGCAAAATTCAAAGTCGCGAAAAGTGAAACGGACCATGACTGCCACTGCACTGCACTGCAGAGTCGAGTCCAGACCTGTTTTTTGCTTCCTCTTCTGCCAAGCCAGATCACGGGATCTTGTGGACCCTGCTGCTCGCTCAAACCATTTGCATTCGACATGTCCCCTTCCAGCTCCAGTACTCGCTCATCCCAATCACCAATTCAATTGAATACCTCACTCCGTCTCAGCAGCCTTGTGATCAGCCACAACGGATGGCGTATAGTGTACGCGTTGTTGGATCATCGGCCCATGTGTGTCAGGACAGAGTTAGCTCCAGGTGCAAGTGCCAGTCCCCGGAATCTGGGAGTCGTCCTCTTCCGTGATCCGGGGATAGCTTCGCCCACAACTCCACGACCGGACAGCAACATCTGACGAATCGTTCAAGGCTGATCACAGTCCACAGGGTTTCATCGGCCGCGCTCAGCCAATCATACATGACCGAGAATTGGTGTGCTCCCAGACCACTTACACGCCCAGTTTCAGAATGCCAAGCCCTTTGTTTCAACTGTTTCGAAAATTACCGAGTTCATGAGTCGTCAACACCAACACCACAAGTGTCACAGCCATCCATAGCTACCCATGCCCACAATGCTGGCCCAAGAGAAGCATGTCGGCCCCTTGGAGTTTCGATGCTCGTCTCTTCCGAGTCTCCTGACGAGGCCTCCTCGTCGGCGTCAACAGTCTAGATGGCAAACCAGTCTAGTGATTCTGGTAGAATCACACCTCCTGAGGTCCAAGCGGTCCTGGGTTTGAATAGATATTGCCTCTTTCCTGTCTTTATAACAACATAAAAGATTGATGCAGCACTGAGCTTACTTTGTTTTCTTCTTGGCCACCTTTATCTGTATCTTCTATTCTTCCCACTCGCTTCTGCTAAACTCTACCACCTGGCGTGGTAGTTGTTGCCTTGTTGTTCTTCTGTCTTTTGAGTTCTCATCACTCCCTCACAATGCCTGTCTTATTCAAGCTCTTCATTTTTAGCGTCTTGCTTTCCCTGGTGGTGGCTGTGCCACTCACCAAACGCTCATTCAAAGTCGAACGGGTCAGGAATCCGAACTTCAAGGGACGCAATGGCCCCAGGGAGCTGTTGAAGGCGTATCGGAAATACCGAATGCCAGTTCCACAACCCCTACTTGATGCCATGAACAACCAGAACAATGGCACCACACCGACAATCACATCAATAACCCAGGCAGACACCTCCGAGAGCGAAAGCCTGCGGCTAGACGCTACTGGTGGCAGCAGTACAGCAGCGGCGACAGGAACGGCTACTGGTGCTGTCACGGCCACCCCTGAACAGGACGACGTCGAATATCTTGCTCCAGTCACCATTGGCGGTCAAACCATCAACCTCGACTTCGACTCGGGCTCATCCGATCTGTGGGTCTTCAACACGCAACTTAGCCCCCAGTTAACAGCTGGCCATCAAGTCTACAACCCTGCTGCATCCAAGACCTTCAAATTGCTACCGGGACATACCTTTGAAATCAGCTATGGAGATGGCTCTGCTGCTGCCGGTAATGTCGGTACCGACGTGGTGGAGATTGGCGGTGTTTCTGTCCAGAACCAGGCTGTCGAGCTTGCCACCAAAGTTACCCAGACATTCATCCAAGATACCCAGAACAATGGCTTGCTCGGCCTTGCCTTCTCCAAGCTCAACACTGTCCAGCCTCAGCAGCAAAAGACCTTCTTCGACAACGTTCTCCCCTCTCTCGCCGAGCCCGTCTTCACTGCCGATCTCCGCCATAATGCCGTCGGTGCTTATGAATTTGGCCGCATTGATAACACAAAGTTCACGGGACAGTTGGCATGGATTCCCGTCAACACAGCTATGGGCTTCTGGCAGTTCACGACATCTGCCTTCTCCGTTGGGAGCGGCCAGGCTGTGAAAGTGAAACCGACACAGGCTATTGCCGATACGGGCACCACGCTGATGCTCGTTTCCCAATCAGTGGCCAACGCCTATTATAGCCAGGTCCAAGGAGCTAAGAACGATCCAAACGCGGGAGGAATTACATTCCCCTGTAGCACCAACCTTCCCGACCTCCTTGTGGACGTGGGTGGGCGGTATATGGCCCGCATCAAGGGCGATGACATCAGATTCTCCCAAATCGATGCCACTAGTAAGTTTACACCATCTCCTTTTCATAACAAGTCAAACACTAGATGCTAACATCGATGCTCTTTTAGCTTGCTTTGGCGGTGTTCAGCCCACGACATCTGCGTTGGAAATCTGGGGAGACATCTTCTTCAAGTCTCAATTTGTCGTTTTCAACGGCGGTAACAACACGCTCGGCATGGCCCAACATGTGTAGTAGCACATGCTTTATGTCGACTAGTGACGACCGCCATGACTGTTCTGCGCCGGAATGATTGATATAGTATACCTAATAATATCATTTTGAACAACAGACCCTCAGGATCTATTGGCTTGCTTTAGCTTGGCCGGTCTAAGTTATGTGATCACTCAGTTTGACTTGTGACCTCCGATGTCAAGTGGACAACTGATTTTTCAGGGCCTGTCTCTCAGCTACATGAACCTCGGTGTTTTCTTTCACGGAAGCACAGTATATGGATGATTGGTGGGAAGATTTATATGCAGTGCACCAAGATCTCTGGTTGATCGTTTCCGCGAACCATTTCCCATCTCGTCACAAAGTTGCATTTGCCTTGCGGCTCTAACCCGGTCCCGCATTCAATCCGACACCACAACCAAAAAAAAACATCCCGGTCCTCAGAACATCACGCGAGCTTCAAAGGCACCATCCCCCGCATTCCAACTTCAGCACTGACGACTGTGGCTTCGGCATGAGCTTCTCTTGGTATCGTTTCTAGTCCCGAAAACACGATGGGAGCTCGGCCGTTCTCAGAGGGGGCGGGGTGTTGCACAGCGCGAGAAGAGGCTACATGTAGCCTAATTAATATATGGGAATGCGGCCCGGCTGTTGTCGGTGGTCACAACCGCTCGGGATGTTTCCTTGGCCAGTTGAAGAACATAGTATTCGCTCGCCTCGTGTCCTCCCGAACGCCACAACATCTCGTCCACTGCCGGAGCTGCACCCCGCCATTTATTTCGCACATGAAGCATGACCCCACTGCATCACGATGATCCTTCGGGGCCTCAGCGCCCGATGTTTTCCAGTCTAAATCCAGGTCTTACATGCCCGGAAGATGATACTGAAGATGGAATTAGGTAAAGTGGCGGTAGCTATCCGTTCAGGAAGCTCGCCGTGGTTCCGACTGGGCATTTCTTGGACTTCAGTATAAGAGAAGGACGTTTCTTGGTCTGGTGGGAAGGGAGGGAGAGGTTGACCTTATGAGAGGAATTCAACCCTGGCTGAAGGACCACCAAGAAGAACCGGGACCGTCACAACACTCAAGGAAGCGCCCGACATGCACCTTCGAATATTTGCGGTGTTGGCCGCGACTTCCCTCGCCTGGGCCGAGACTAGCGAGAAACAAGCTCGTCAAGCTGGCTCAGGTTTTGCGGCGTGGGACGCAGCCTATTCTCAGGCAAGCACTGCTCTCTCCAAGCTTTCACAACAAGACAAGGTCAACATCGTCACCGGAGTCGGTTGGAATAAGGGCCCATGTGTTGGCAACACCCCAGCTATTGCATCAATCGCTTATCCCCAGCTCTGTTTACAAGACGGCCCTCTCGGCATTCGGTTTGGAGGAAGTGTCACCGCGTTCACGCCTGGTATCCAGGCGGCTTCAACATGGGACGTCGAATTGATTCGACAGCGCGGCGTCTACCTCGGTGCGGAAGCCAGAGGGGTTGGCGTACATGTCCTTCTTGGACCCGTGGCCGGAGCGCTTGGCAAGATCCCCAATGGTGGACGTAACTGGGAGGGCTTTGGTCCGGATCCCTACCTCACAGGTATTGCCATGAGCGAAACAATTGAAGGGATCCAGAGCAATGGTGTACAAGCTTGCGCCAAGCACTTCATTCTCAACGAGCAGGAGACGAACCGCGAGACTATCAGCAGTGTCGTCGACGACCGCACCATGCATGAACTATACCTCTTCCCTTTTGCCGATGCTGTACACTCAAACGTTGCAAGTGTGATGTGCAGCTACAACAAGGTATGCTCATCCTTGCCTTCTTGTATGTAACCTGAAGGATCTGAGTGGCTGACAGGCGTCTAGGTCAATGGTACATGGGCATGTGAGAATGACAAAATCCAGAATGGCCTTCTCAAGAAAGAGCTAGGTTTCAAAGGATATGTCATGAGTGACTGGAACGCCCAGCACACCACGAACGGCGCTGCAAACAGTGGTATGGATATGACGATGCCCGGCAGCGACTTTGATGGCAAGACGATCCTGTGGGGACCACAGCTCAACACCGCCGTCAACAATGGTCAGGTCTCCAAAGCAAGACTGGACGACATGGCCAAGCGCATTCTCGCATCGTGGTATTTACTCGAGCAGAACTCAGGCTACCCTGCGACTAACCTCAAGACCAATGTTCAAGGAAACCACAAGGAGAACGTTCGCGCAGTGGCAAGAGACGGCATTGTTCTGCTCAAGAACGACGATGACATCCTCCCGCTCAAGAAGCCTAGCAAGCTGGCAGTCATTGGGTCATCGTCCGTTGTCAACCCTGCGGGAAGGAACGCCTGCACCGACCGAGGATGCAACACCGGTGCGCTCGGCATGGGTTGGGGCTCCGGCACGGCCGATTACCCCTACTTCGTAGCACCCTATGATGCTCTCAAGACGCGGGCTCAGTCCGACGGAACAACCATCAACCTACTCAGCTCTGACAGCACCAGCGGCGTAGCCAACGCTGCCTCCGGGGCCGACGCCGCACTAGTCTTCATCACAGCCGATTCCGGCGAAGGCTACATCACGGTCGAGGGCGTGACCGGCGACCGTCCCAACCTCGATCCCTGGCACAACGGCAACCAGCTAGTCCAAGCCGTGGCTCAAGCCAACAAGAACACCATTGTCGTCGTCCACAGTACCGGCCCCATCATCCTGGAGACTATCCTCGCGCAGCCGGGCGTCAAGGCGGTCGTGTGGGCCGGTCTCCCCAGCCAAGAGAACGGCAACGCCCTCGTCGATGTCCTATACGGCTTGGTCTCTCCCTCGGGTAAGCTGCCGTATACTATCGCCAAGAGCGAAAGCGACTACGGCACTGCCGTGCAAAGGGGAGGGACGGATCTGTTCACTGAGGGTCTGTTCATCGATTACCGCCACTTTGACAAGAACGGTATCGCTCCCCGGTATGAGTTCGGTTTCGGTCTTTGTAAGTTTTTCCCTTCCCCCTTCCATAGTAGGTAGGCAACAGTTCACTCACCTCTTCTGTACCTCAAAACATGCAGCCTACACGAACTTCACCTACTCCTCCCTCTCCATCACCTCCACCGCCTCCTCCGGTCCCGCCTCGGGTGACACCATCCCCGGCGGCCGCTCCGACCTCTGGGAAACCGTGGCGACCGTCACCGCCGTCGTCGAAAACACGGGTGGTGTGCAGGGCGCCGTGGTACCCCAGCTGTACATCAGTTTACCCTCTTCCGCGCCATCGAGCCCCCCGAAACAGCTCAGGGGGTTTGCGAAGCTGAAACTGGCGCCCGGAGAGAGCAATACAGCTACGTTCATTTTGCGGAGGAGGGATTTGAGTTATTGGGATACGGGCAGGCAGAATTGGGTGGTGCCTAGTGGCAGCTTTGGGGTGGTGGTGGGTGCTAGTTCGAGGGATTTGAGGTTGAATGGGAAGTTTGATGTTTATTGAGTCAGCTGTGGGGGGTAAGGGCTGTTAGCTGACCTGCCTGAGAATTAGCTGCCTCTTTCTTTTTCCTTCCTTCTTTCTTTCTTTCTTTCTTTCTTTCTTTGTGTGGCTTTTGTTTTCTTGGACAAGACCTCTTCCTTGGATCAAAGTTTGGAATGTCCAGCACGTGTGTTCATTTGAGCGTGGGCTCGGATATTGAAGACCAAGCCGCTAGCCAGACTATGTGGTCTCATATCGATGAGTAGCGCTACAGCGAAAAAGCTTCAGGGAGCATCTCGAGTAGCAACAGATTAGGTCGAAGTGCCCCCCATGCTCTTTTGCGTTCTCTTTCCATGGGTATCATGCTTATGTGCAGCTACCTGTGCAGGTTGTCGGACTTGGGACCAGTACTGTCTCCCACTCTTTGATCCCAGCCCTCTATGTCATAACTGACTCCCATCCAACGCCACTGGGTGTCTGGCAGTAAGATCATCACCCTTCCAACTCTCGGTAGCCGGGCATTAGAGGCAGCCAGCAACGACAAAAACCGAAATAATCGACCGCCATCCATTCCACGGATTCCATCCCGCTTGTTGTTAACTTGAGAACCATGGATCATGCTCAACAATCCCCATTTTCCCATGGTGCCGGGATCAAGGGGCGATGGTAACTTATCATGTCACACAATGACACGCTTGTCTCCGGACTTCGGTTGTGGTACCATGCATGCTCCGAATATGGGATGTTAAAAGTCACGCACGGCAACTGTCCTCCTTTAGTGCCCAGAAGCCAGATACCGTGCTTGCCGCGCGAACCCCTTTCCCCTCCTGCCCTTCGTCGTTCTCCCCGCCAAACCAGGGGCCGAAGCTTCAAGGTTAGTTTCGACAAGTCGCTCACTGTCCCTGCTGTGCTTGTAGCCGGCCAGCGTGATCGGGAAGGTAGTCAAGAGTAGACTCGACAATGCAACCAACCGCCCCCCTGCACCTAGCTTATCACCAAGATCGTGAAGCTGATAGGGGCACACCTACCTCAAAAAGATCACCTGTTTGTTGATCACGCCCCTCCTCCGTGTGCCATTCATTGCTGGAACCCGCAAGCTTTGATTGGAAAAGATGTTCACACCAAAACCCGCGAAATGCGCTCACGAAATGTGTCAGACTGCTGCCCAGTGTGTGTGTGTGTGTGTGTGTGTGTGTGTGTGTGTGTGTGTGTTCGTATCGATGTTCCCCTCACTTCCGGACCCTACGTGTAGTGGGGGGGGATGGAACTGGTCGAGAAGGAAAGGATGAGGGGATTGCATTAAACTAAGTTCAGGGCGACAGGGCGTGACGGCGTGGATGGCCCCTTATTCGTCTCACCATTCCACTAGTGACTAGTGTCGATGTTACCTCCCCTCTAAGCTACACTAGGTGGTGGGCTGCTAGTGCTGGGCAGTTAGCGTACGATGTAGCGCTGTTGCCGCGGGTAGGGCTTGGGATATAAGAATTGAACTTCCCCTCAGACTTCAATTTGGTGTTTTCTTTCCTTTTTCTTTTTTAAGACTCTTTGATTTCGTATCAACGGCACTTTGACCACCAACCTAAGCCAAACAAATCCCCAACGACAACGACAACAACAACAATCAACATGTGCGGAGACTCTTGCTCTTGCGGTGACAGCTGCACCTGTGCCAACTGCCCCAAGCACAGCAAGTAAATGCATTTGACCATGCAAAATTGTAAGTCACACCGACATGCATGTCCTGCCTGTCTTGATGATGTTCGAACCGAATCAAATTCCTAACATCACCCAGAAACCAATTCCCAAATTGTTTCAGACCCGACATCTCCATCCCTCGTTCGACGTTTTTCCGAGTATGATCATCAAGACATCGCCTCTCATTGAACCGACTGCCTAGCAAAGGGGAACCGGAAACACCGATATGGAGTATCACCTCAGTGTCAACTTTCAACAACTGCGTTCCTTATGAATCAATCGGTTCCGGGTTTCGGTCTGGCTGGAAGTGATGGACGTTCGGGTTGCCACACTGGGAAAGCTTGTGGATGGATGAACGACTCGTTGTGCTGCGTTATACAAGCATCAAATTAAGCTTTAAATTCAAGGAAGATGACCAATCTTCTTTTCCGTTGCGTCCCCTGATGCCACAACTTTGTGGAACCCGGTTCGAATCGCTGCATGTTTGGATGGAAGTTCCGCTGTGTTTTCCAAACCGGCAGATGCTTTGGACTTACTGGAGGAGAGTTGTTGTGAGAGGGAGACTTGCTCGTGTTTCATTGTGTTCGTATGTTGCTCTATCAACTTGGCGAAGTGGGCTGGGAAAGGTGAGTGATGACCCTATATGCGGCTCCCTCTTCGACTCTTTTCTTGGCACGGGGGGTTAAGTATCAATGTGAGGACACTGCTATACTTTGTCGGCTTCGGCAGGGGTTTGCTTTTTTTTTCTTAGTATGCAGACCAAACTAATGCAGTAAGTTCGTATTTTACGAATCCCATAATCTCACAGATATTTGGAGGATAACAGTGATCCCAACAGCGAGATACCCGGTGAGTTCTCCTAAAGGACTGACACTGCTGACACAGCCACTGTCTCAAAAGGTAAGTCCAGCATGAAAGCTTGCCACCTACCATGCTAAACAAATTAACCTCTTTATCTCCCTTCGTATCATGTTACCCACAAAGCGTTGAGTGGGACGGTTGGGGCTACATATGGGCCTGAGATGACCAATAATTTATAACGTAGGTCCCATATCCCCGAAGGTTCACAAAGACTAACGTAAAAATCACACCACAGCGTACAGTATCGTTGCTCAACACCATCCATTGGTACTCCGATCTATAACCTTGTGAGAGCGTGAAATGGACACAGGTGCAACCCAGTGGATAGACGATGTTCCCATTCCCACCGGACTGGCCGAGCAGCGAGACAGAATGCCTTTTGGCCAAATCCAAACACAAGCACAAGCTTAATGCTCTGTTTGGGTAGTGGTTACTGTCGTTGACACCTTGCCACTCACCAGCAGCATGTCGTGGAAGTAGCAGCGAGGCAACCCGTTCCCATCCCATACCTGTAGTCTCATTGCTGGCTTGATGCGATATGCTCTTATGGCCTTAAGCTCAGCTGCCCTCCTTCCACCGTTGAACTTCCGGTGATACCCAGACATAATCCACTGCGCGATATGTCATCATCACCATCGAACGATAGATATAATTCTCCGATGTCGCTTGTCTCAAGATGAGATATATGGCGATGCAGGGACTTGGGGCAATCTGCACGATCGGGTTGTCGAAGAGTAGGTAGAGGTAGGTAGCTTCAAGATGGTCTTGGACAGCACGGCACAGCCACGCAGTCGAGGTCCAGACTCGATATTGTACCTGTAGATCTCGACGTGGACCAGATTCCAGAAACATCGAATAATGTAGATCCAGATGTAGATACGGTAGGTAAATCAACAAAGGCAGCAGAAGACCTGAAGGATGAATGATTCCTTCAAAACCTCCCTTCAACCAACCTCCCATCCAACAGCGCCTCCGTGTCAAGTTCGTAGAATCCAACACACACACCTTTAACAGTATAACCCACATCCAACTCATCTTTATTATCCTCAAACTAGAACTCAAACTTAGACTTCGTCTTCAAGCAACAACATATACACCCACACATACACCCACACCCACACATACACATCCATCTCTCATTTCATGCCTACTTCCCACAAACAGCAAACCAGTAACACCCAATCACGCCTTACCAGCACAAGCACCACTTATTCAAACATGTGCACCCAAGCAATCACCCAATCCCTCTGCTCCCACTGCAAGGAGCTGCTCCTCGAAGTCACCACCGAAGAGCGCTGCCCCAAAGTCATCCAAGCGCAAGCCTACACCTTCTCGTGCGGCGCCAAGAAGACGACCAAAGCAAGGGAGTACCCGAGGAAGTGCGCTGCGTGTGTGAAAAAGGAGAGGGAGGAGGAGGAGGGGTCGGAGAAGAATGGGAGGAGGATGGGGGAGAGATCAGGTAAGTCCAGTCCCGCTCGAATAGAGAGGGTCTTTCTTGTGTTGTTTGTTGCTCGTGCGAGCACTGCATGTGCACACTGCACATTGATGGCTAACCTCCACGTGTTTTACCTACCTACCTACTGTAGTGTCGGCAGCACTTTTGTTGAGCCCCCTTATTGCTGGTCGAGGTATCCGCTGCCAGTCGTGCCCTTCTGTTTGGCAGCTGGGAGGACGGAGTCGGTAAGAAGGGAGGAGGTGTGTTGTTTTAGTTGGTGAAGCGTCAGGATCTCATGCCTTTTTTTTTTGGGACTCTATGAAATCTCGAATAAGATGGTGACGGACTAGTAGTTTGGAGGGATGGAAGAGTAGCTGTGGACTATGATACAATCAACGGGGAAAAAACACAAAGAGAGGAGCGAAGAACAAAAAGGAAAAAAAAACAATAACAACACCAGGGATTCGCTGGTCGTCACCGACCCAACTACTAGTCTGGCCCTCACTGGCTTATCTATGGGAGAGCGGACGGGATCCCGAGTTTTCCAGTGGGTATGGTCGTATGTGCTTCTTGCTTGCAAATGTGGAGCTTATCAAGCTAGGCAACTGGAATTCCTGTGGGCCTTCTGCCCGTGGTACGTCCTTTCTTTTCACTTGTCGACGGGGACACTACAACATAGAACTATTCAAGACGTATAGCTGTCTGGGAATAGACCAAGTTGATTATCAGCTGCTTCTTTCATTTCATTCGATCCTCCTCTTTCCATATGGAGACCGATGATAGGTCCGCCCACACTCATTGCCTTCCCTATTCTCAGTCCCATGGTCAGTGGCTGGCAACCCAACCCTTATACTTCTTCCCTAGTAGTATCCCAAACCACCTCTGTCCCTTCCATGTCCCATTCTAAACTAGAGAACTCCAAAACATCAACCTCTTCCGCTCGACATCCAACCCTCCCCGCGGAAGTGCCCTCACCCTCGTCTCCCCAACCACCAACTCCCTCCTCCCCTTCACCAGCTGCTTGAACACCTCACCCCACCCATCCCTACTCATCTCCACCCCCACCCAATCGATCTCTTCCACCTCCACAAGCCTAAAGAGTCCAACAAATTGCTCCGCCTTCCTCGACAACACCGGTCCTTGACACCAACTCCTTCCCTGATCCCTGCTTTCGGCATGCTGAGCGCGGATTCTCCACTGTAGAAGAACTTCAGGAATTCCCTTCAAGATGATTTGGTCATCGGTCGCTTGAACTACGCCGGTTGGGTCGCACCAGAGCATTTGATCGCGGATGTATCGACGAAGCTCCTCGCGCTCAGGAGGGAAGGTGATGGTGGATTGGATGCGTTCTTCCCAGGGCATGAACCAGCGGTTGCCGACAAGACAAAGGAGACGGCGATGATTGACAATGGGTCGGATGGTGATGTGGGGTTGGCCATCACGCTCGCTGATGACGAATTGTACGGTTAGTTTAAGGCCAGGGACGGGCTGAGGGGGTTGCAAATTAGTGCTGTAGGACATTGTCTAGTTAATCTTGGTCTGTTAGGTGTCGTTGTTACCTCCGGTGATTGAAAGGGGTCTGGTAAGTGGCCTGTAAGGTTTGATCATTTATGCCGTACTGGATACCGGTTCTTCAGCCCATGCGTCTGTTGAACTGTCACTCATTTTCGTAGTAGCGTCTGTGGGACGGTGGGTGCTGGGGCCTGCGTGCACTACTAACACGGGAATGAGTCTTGAAGTAGAGAGGATGATTAGCCATCTCGACTAGAGACAACAATGGATATGCTAGCCGGTGACGCATAAGGGCGGCGTATAGCGGTAATGTTGATGTACATAGTGCCTGGCATTGTGCGTCCGTGACTTTGCAGCATCGTAAAGGAGCAGCTATTGTGCGCAATCAGTGACAACGCGAAGCGAGGAATTGAGTCATGAAGAACAGAGATGAGATGTCAATTTGACGGGAATTGACCCATAGCTAAACAAACGCCAGAATTGAGTATCAGAGAAATGCAAACCATGCCCCCCGCCACAGCCCATAAAACGTAGCATGTAGAGAAAAGGAACGAGTGTTGCCCTGCAACACAGAAGAGAAGAATCGGTCGTTGTCAACGGCGCGCGGACTTTTTCAGACTTGCTGTGCCGGAGTCATATCCTCTATTGGTCCTTGGCCTTCTTGCCCTTGGCGAGATAGCTGTGCAGTCAATGTTAGCATTCTGGAAGATTTTAGGGTAATTGCATTGAGGTAACTTACCTGCTGAATACACTCTCAAAGACGGCGACAGCGGCGAGGATGCCAGCACCCCGGCCAGCATGCTGCCATGTGAACTGCCTGCGGTCGTAAAGACCCCAAGCCCTGTAGCCGAGCCATCCACTAAGACCAACAACGGCCAAGAGGTTGACGGCAGCGAGAGCACCGGTGGTACCATCGCTCAAGCTGGCGAACTGCTTGGTCAACCAGTTGTCGGCCTTCTTGGCCTTGCTCTTGGCCTTCTTCTTCGCAAGGTCGGCTTCAGCGCGGGCCTTGGCCTTGGCTCTTTCGGCCTCCTCCTTGGCTGCTTGTTCCTCCTGCTCAAGGCGGGTGGCCTGGGTCTCGGTCTGGATTTCCTGCTCTTGGAAGTCGGAAGGAACGGTGTGGACAGAAGGGGTATCGACGTCGATCAGGGAAGAAGTGGAGGTAGACTCGTCAACCTCGATCTGGGGAGGGAGAGGGGCAGCAGCCTGAGAACAAAGGACATGTCAGAATCGTTATTTCATGGCGCAACGAGTCAATTGCGACATCATTGCTGAGCGCGTTGCTGAGGGCAGGTGCAGCGAGAACTTACCTCCTCGGGAGTCTGCTTGGGGCCCTTGGCAGCAATCTCAGCGTAAGACACTGTCGCGAATGGTGGTTAGCTATGTTCTCGAAATTGTCGCATGGTCCAAGTCTCGGGCAGATATGCCGCGCAAGGACACAGAGGAAAAAGGTATTAAACTTACTGTTGGCTGGTGGTGGTAGAGGTGTTGTGTGTGTTGGCTAGAGGTGAGGCGACGACGAATCTCTTATTCTTGGATGTTCTTGAAGTTCAATGGTGATGATCTGGGGAAGGGAAGCTCTCTGGAGTTGACGGCCGAAAGAATTTGTATTTAGGGACGAACAAGCACGGGATTGGATGAGCGGCGTGAGGTCACCTCGTCAACCAAGGAACTTGGAGAAGGGGAGGATTCAACTTGGTCAAAGCTTGGCAACGTCGGTTCGGTTAGTAGAACGACTCAAGTTATGCAAACGACCTTACGGCCCAAATTGGAACAGGCATATCCACGATCCATCTCGAGGTATCAATGTCAGGTCAGTCTGGCAGTCACAGATGCAATGCCACGTGCCTGCTTGACTTTTCGTTTGAACAAAGAGTCTAATGCTGGCTGCGAATCGTAGTGCATTACTTACAGGTGACAGCGCATGAACGGGGAGCTTCAATTCGTAAACGGTGACGCAACTGGATGGGCCCCGGAGTCAAGCGGAGGTCATCTCACCACCCCGGAAAACAGGGCGACAGGCCCCAAAAACAGCCCCGCTGCCCCGCTATACCCACTAAAAATACCCCAAAATGGAAGCCAGCACAGCTGAGCACCCATGTCGCTAATGACGTCTGCGGCTCCGCTAGCACGCTTTTTTAGCTTCCAGGCCTCCGATCCAAGCAACGCGAAGCTGCTCGCGACTCGGAGAATGTCAACACGGAAAAGTTCCCCTGGCATGGGAAGACGGCGAAAAGTCCCAAGGTGTCAATTGTGTTTGTTGAGGCTGAACTGGTTCCTGATCAGCTTGCCATTCTCCCTTTTCCCCTCGAAGACGGCCCGTTCCAAACGATCACCTGTATGAGCTATTCTAGGCAACGGAGGCCCTCTGTCGACAGCAACACTTCCTACTAAGGTTTGAGCATGGGATATGTCTATTTTGCGCTTGCATTACATGGTATGAATACACAAAGTCGTACATTGCCCTTCAAAAGCGGAAGGCAAACCAACCTCAACCCTCTCGCATGCGCCTCTGAACTCCCATTATCCCAGATGATGCTAGCCAGTCGCTGACTGTGGTCGCCGTCATTGCGCCTGTCTTCTCCCTTTTTTCCTCTCTCCCTCTATGCCATATGTCAAATCGTACAGAGCAGTGGTGCCGAAAGCTGTAGACATAGCAGCAACAGGCCAGCTATGTGTGGTTTGTCATTGTTCGTGATCTGTTTATTTATTGCTGCTTCTTGTTGTTGTTGTTGGCAGCGGTAGCATCGTGGGTAGCGGTCTCGAGAGCCTCCTCCTTCTTGTTCTCGACAGGCTCCTCCTTGGCGGGGGTGCCCTCGGCGGCGGGGGCAGCGGCAGAGGCGCGCTCAGCCTCCTCATCGTCAGCTAGTTCGGCGCCGTAGACCTCGGGGTACTTGCGGAAGCAGTCCTGCATGTGACTGTCGGATAGTTAGCTTTTAATGCTCCATCTTGATTTTGACTGGACAAGAGCCGTCGGCGACAGCTCTGGGTACCTACGAGAACTTCTCAATGCAGTCCATGCCCTTGGGCTCCTCGGTGGAGTAGACGAAGCAGCTGAAAGCAGCCTTGAACTCCTCGCCGCAAGGGCCGTGAGCCATGCCGCCCAGGCACGGGCAGTCCCAGTTGATCTCGCCGGTCTCGGGGTTGAAGGCGCCCTGGGCATCGGCCTCCTCCTGGAGAGCCTCAGGGGAGGCGCCAGCCTCGGGGATGACACCCTCGGTGGACTCGGACTTGGACTTGGAATCGCCCTCGGGCACGGCCTCAGCCTCGGCCTCGGCCTTGGTGATCTGTTCCTCTACCGACTCGGAAGGTGTCGCCGGGGTGGCAGCGGCCTTAGCGGCAGCCTGGGCAGCCTTCCCGGCGGCAGCATGCTCGGCGGCCTGGCGTCTCTTCTCTTCGACAATGGCATCGACGGTGGGAAGGTCGGCATCGGTCAGCTGGGAGGGGGCGGTACCGGCGGTCTCTGTGCGAGTTTGCCCATGTATTAGCATTGGCGCATTGTGTAGCTGTAGTCAATGACACGACGGTGAAGCCGGGCGTGCGCCACAAGGTAGCTGTCATTAAAAGGGGCGCATACCGGGAAGCTCATCGGAGAAGATGGGGCTGGTGTTGTAGTAGTAGACAGCAGCAATGGCGAGACCCCATCGTACGGCGGCACCCTTCCATGTGCTCTTCTTCTTGGGCGCGGAGGTTGTGGAGGCAAAGCGACGGGCACCGGAGGAGACGAGGGCCGACGGGGAGGTGGTGGACCGGATTGCGCGCAATGCGCTTTGCGAGGGGCGGAGAGCCGTGCGGTACATTGTGTTGTCGTGATCGGTACTCGAAAATCAGAAAGACAGGCGCAAACGGTCGGAGCAGACGTCGGGGAAAACGATGGTCGGATGGTGCTTCCGCAGCTCCGCGGGTCCGGGAATCAAGAGGTTTGTCATCACTTCTCGGATTCAACCCACGTCGACCCGACAAAATTTCTGGCGATGCTCCAGTGCAGGCCGACCGCCGACCGACCGGGCGGGCCAGGGCGTTAATTGGCCACACCCGCTTAAAAGTGGCACCCGCGTCCAGAAGAATGTCATTGTCTGAAGCATGTGCAACAGATGAAATTGGAGACGAGAACCTCAAATACAGGCCGAAAGTATACTGCTGATCAAGAGATGATTGGGCTTTTGGTTCTCATCGTTTGATAATACAAAGTTTGTACAGGAGCATGGCAGAAAGTCTCAAGGCAGCAAGAGACTCCCAAGTTCTTGACTTACACTACATCTCTATCCTTTCTGGAGGGTTGGGGTTGGGGTTGTCTATGTGTGTAGCACATGAAGCTATTCCAAGCTCAACCTTCACCAATGATTGCTGCTGCTTATCGAAACATTTCTAGCAAGCTGTCAAGAATTGTAGGAAAAGATAACCGAGAAAAATACTTGAAAGCTGGCACGAGACTCTACATGATAGCAGACGAAGTCATGGATATAGAGTTCGAGGTTTTCCGACGTTAACAGTTGACAGTCTTCTAGAACATCGGTGTTGGTCCGATCCCCACAGCATGCTGTAACGCCGGACAGCCCATCGGAAGCGCCGAACGGGTACCGAGTCGGAAGCAAGCAAAGACACACACGTCAACAACTTCACCAAAACATCAGTCACGACCAACCCAAGACATATCAATGCTTGGTTTTGCATCGAAGTTCATACCTACAAAGCTTCCTTTAATTAACCACAAATTCATCTCCTTTCACGTTTCCCGTTGTCGCATAGTTACTGCCCTGCCTGACCTCACGTTCACCACCAGAGGTACCCAGCTCTTTCAGCTGAACAACTACAAAGGGCGTGCAATACATTCGAATGAAACCATGGGCACAACCAACGGCGCCGCGAAGACAACTGGGGCGCTCGATGAGGGCCAGATTTTCGAATGGTATCCCCTTGATTTGGTACGGGATTATGAGCAGCAGAAGCAACATGACCACCATAATGGTCAATTGCAGAATGGCGGCTCCAATGGAACCACTCACAAGCCCGAACAATTCGCACTAGTCGTCCTCAATCAGCCACTTACTCATTTGGGTTTGGTGAAGCGTCTATGGAAGAACGGTATGCCAATTTGAACGGTCAATGCAGACAAAAAGAAACGGGTATTGACATTCAACTTGCTCAAAAGCATCTATCCGCGTCGCTGCCGACGGAGGCGCAAACTGTCTGTATGATGTCGCCGGCAAGAATGGCGATCATGACTTTGTAAGTCCATCACTTTTTATTCTTAACCAACCGGAAAAGACATCTCATTAACACCCCTTTCAAGGACGACCTCACAGCAATAATAGGCGACCTCGACTCCCTCACCACCGAAACCCGCACCTACTTCACCACCCACTCCTCTTCCCCCACTGCCAGCCAAACTGCAATCATCCACGAACCCAGCCAATACTCAACCGACTTTGCCAAGTCCGTTGACTACCTCCGCGGCCCCTCTTGCTCCAAACCCGACGCTCCACCCCCGGACATCGTCGCCATCGGCGGTCTCGGCGGCCGCGTCGACCAGGGCCTCTCCCAGCTTCACCACCTCTACCTCTTCCAGTCCTCGCCCACCTATGCCGACGGGAGGATGTACCTTTTCAGCGGGGAATCGCTCACTTTCCTGCTCAAATCGGGAACCCATCGCATCCGGGTGCGTGAGCCAGGCCAGGCGAATCAACCGGAGAAAGACGTGTTCGCCAAGTGGGTGGGGATCCTACCGGTCAAAGAGCCGAGCAGGATCTGGACCAAAGGATTGGAGTGGGATGTGGAGGATTGGCCGACTGAGTTTGGCGGGCAGGTTAGCACGAGCAATCATGTCTTGCCGGAGACGGAGGTGGTGGAGGTTAGGGCGACGAAGGATGTCTTGTTTACTATTGCGCTGAGGGACCTTTAGGGGGTGTCCTTTGGTGTGGTGGGGAGGAGACGCATGACGGGGGATTGGTTGGGTAATTGGGTATAAGTTATAACCTCAAAGAGAGGAGAGGCCCGACTCGACCACCCGCGATAAAAGATCAGAGGTGGGAATAGGAGGTATTCTGGCTGTCAAACAACTACGTTCCGGTCATTTTTTCTGCGTCCCGCACATGGTGGATGAAGGGAAAGGGCATATGGTACCTCTGTTTGAATTGTTCACGCATTGCTGCCCATGATATTAGACCATGTTTGTTTAGTTAAAAAGTAAACCAGACCAAGCCCAACACCCAAAACTCCGCGCTTGATGACTGTGAGACAGATGCCGCCGTCGCCGGGCCCCATGCCGCAATCTGAACGGACCTTCGCTAAGAGTCCTCCACCGCTAATAAGATAACCCATCAACAATTAGTCCCGTCTGTCTCTTTTCTTTTTTCCTTTCCCAAAAGACCCATGTTTCGACCACCAACGCAGCAACAAGCAAAGCTCACCTCAAATAATGCAACACCAACCAACAGAACAAGAAGAAAACCACCACGCCTCCCCAAAAGATCCACTTATCCTGCTTCGCCCTCCGCTCAATCATCCTGATGGTATCGCCACTGATGCCCAGCGTGTTGCCAACCGAGTACAGCTTCCGCTGCGTGTTCTTCATGATTTCCCTCTGCTGATTCAGATCCCCCAGCACCGCCTGGCCCCGCGCAATGTAATCGTCGAGCGCCGAGTGCGTGCTCCTAAAGAAATCCTGCTCTCTCAGCGCATGCTGCTCGCGACTCGCGTCCCCGGAGCCCAGTATGCCGCTGCTGCTCTGCATTCTCCCCGACTCCGCCAAGCTATTCGTCCTGGCATGCGATATTCCATACCCTCCACCACCCGTAGCGCTGCTTGTCGCCGTCGCACTAGCACCCGCATACGGATTCTCAGGCGTACTGGCCACAAACGGCCTGCGTCCCAACAGCTCAGCGCGGTTCTGCGCGTGCATGTGTTCCTCGCGCTTGGATTTCAGAGAGTCCAGCTGCGTGCGGAAGTCGTGCAGCTCGGACCGGAAGTTGCGTATCCTCTCATAGGCCTTTTCTTGCTTGGCGGCGTTGAGCTCCTGCTTGGCGAGGTGGTTGTATTCGTCAATGGTCCGGTTGAAGGCGGTCAAGGAGGCCGAGAGGGAACCCAAAGCGGCGGGCGTGAGAGAGGTCGGGTCGAGCTCGTGCGAGGAGAGGGCGGCGAGGTCCTTGCGGATGGAGGTGCTCTGCTTGAGAGCCGAGTTGAAGGTTGTGTTCTAAAAGGGGAGGAAGAAGAAAGAGTGTCAGTTTAGAATGGTATTGTAAGGTCCACGAAAAGGGAACGGTGATGGTGTCTGTTGCTGGAGTGCCGTGCTGGTTGACTGACCATGTTGGGCTGACTTTCAGGGGTTCATGCGACAGTTGCTGGGCTTCGAAGCAAGACAAGCAAGCAGCAATACTTCTCGTTGATGAGAGATGAATTGAAGAGAATATTGTGTATTAGAAGCTATAGTAGATGGGTCACAAAACGATGGACACCCAAAGTAGAAAGGTAGCTTCAAGCTATTGTCAAATGCTTCTGGAAGCTTTGCAAGGTGGCATCTGCAATCGTTAAGAGTTGCGATTTGGACGGGAGTCTGGGATGCTTGCTCGAGGCTGTCTTGGCGGCTGCAGCTTAGCGCCGCGGGTAGGGTGTATCTAACGGCTAGCTCCCGCCGGGTCTGGGCGCAAGTGGGTTTTGTGGAGAACTGTCCACAGTGGAGGAAAGGAATCGAAGAGGGTTTCCTTTTTCTGCTCTTCCACGTCAACCCCGACCTCACCATCCTTCTTCAACAAGTGCCAACCACACCAGAAGACACCGAATCAAGAGCGCGTCCATATACTATGCAAAGACGCTCAGAAACTCAAGCATGAGCCTGCAGGACCGCGTCAAACCTCCTTACAGCTGCCCGTATGACATGTCATGCGCATCATCCTATGTTGGCACCACTTCGAGGACCAGGAATTGGCCAATCACTAGCCAGATCCAGCGATATACGGAGGAGGGACTCTTGATGAACCTCCTTTGAGCTTGACATGGTTCTCTGGACTCCACTCTAGCAGTCCACGAAGCTGCCCAAAGGAAATTGACATACTCTCTTCGATCCACCGGCACCCCATGACTTACGGTATTGGAGTCAACATACGGATTCTCTGGATGAGTGTCAACACAAAACCAATCCGCCTTGGCCGCATTTTTCCGAGTCTCGTTATCCTACCGGAACGAGCAAGTCTTCGGCGCACGAGACTGTTGACCAGCGCCAAATGAACCGGTATACCAGGTTTCGGCATCACTCAGTTTGAGGCCGTCATGGTAGACGAACCCTGGGAAGTCGAAGAGGCTATTCTGAGTGTTGAGCCGGAGGTTGAAGCTGATGGCTGCCAAGCTCACGTCGTCACCCGTGCTTTTGTTGAGCTCAAAGTTTTTAAAGACCCATGAGGGAGAGACGACGGAAGAGATGGTGCATTTGTCTACGGTCGGGATGGGATCTTCGACAAAGTAGGGGACGAGTGCTGTATTTGAGAGGGCTTGGCCTTGAATGGGGACACTTTCGGCTTGACAGTACGTGGCTTTCGACTCATACTGCACGTCAGAGGGAGAGCGGTGCTTCCTGTGCCTGCGATGCTTGCTCTATGGAGTCCTCGGGGTTAGCAGCCTTTTCCGACCGAAAAAGACAGCCGATAAACCTACGGCTTTGCAGAATCCACATTGTCACATTACCACGTTTCATTGCTCTCAAACCTCTAGCTTCTCGGGAAAAATACGGCATCTGTTATCTAGGTGTTATACCGACTCTTACGATCTGTACGCCCGCTGCAGTTAATCCGAAGACGTGGATTTTCTCCCGCGTCAGTCAGAAAGTAGTTCAGGCAACCGACTACATGCACCGTGGCTTCATTGGTGACTTGGAACTGGATTGACTGAGTCTGAATGGCAGAAGATCCGTCTCCAGTCTCGTTGATGAAGATGATGGTTCCTAGTGTCCACTTTGGCGTTTTGGAAAGGGCACCACAGCCTGGAATTTTGTGCCCCGGCGGTCCCTCGGCGTATGCAGGCGTGATCGCATCAGGTCTTGAAAGCGAGCTCTTCGCCAAGTCCACTGGGTTGGACGATTTGCACGCATCGCCGCCACAAATCTGAGAAATAGATGAGTTGCCAGAGGCCCTGTGTGCAACCCGTTATCTGCTTGACATACGGACTGATGGACGGCATACGCTTTCGTAGTCGTTCTGTCATTGCAGTACCACGATGCATCTCCGTGGACGATAGCGGTAGTTGCTTTGAGCTCGACTGCTCCAGCAACTGTCAGTTAATGTCCCGGGCCGGAGGCAATGCAAGTGCCATTGTTTGCTTGACGTCCTATGTCCAGAGTATAGTTGGTTGCTCTGTTTACGCGGTTGTAAGGCTCATGTTCGGCACGATTGGCGGTGAAATCTTGGAAGAACCAACTTGAGACGGTGAAGGGACTGGCGGTACAGCCTCCGGGGGCGGGCTGACTTTGTATCAGTACACTCGCGGCTGCGAAAGTGAGGAGGGATATCGACTTGAGTATGGCCACGATGATGAGCTTTGTCTCGAAACACCTTGATCAGCCGCGCTTACTGGGCAAGGCGGTTGGCGATGACAGTGGCTTGATGGGCGAAGCAACCAACGTGAGCAGGCACTGAAGAGCAAAGCTTCACGTCTCGTGTCGTCTCATATTTCCAGATGCCGCTTTCCATCTCAATGTTCTCCCAGACATGCATGCCGTGTGTTCTGTCCAGGCCGCTTCCCCTCACCATCCTACCCTCTGCAGGTATCATCAAGCAATACCGGGGACTTTGGCTTTTATGAGGGGCTATTACCGATATTGGACCTCGCGGAACGTGCCATTATCTGCGCCAATTGAGCCTTATGTTGAACCAGCTGGGCTGCTTCACTCGGTGTCATCTCACAGAATGACCAGCGATGACAACTTTTGATATATACCCAGTCACCACATGCATGCTACCGAAAGCAACATCAAAGCCCCACGGACACTCTCCTCGTTAAAGGCAGACGGGAAGCTGTGGATAAGAGAAAAGAGGGAGCATTGTCACCCCGATTGTATCCACATCCACTCTTCTATGGCATAAGTATCTTTGCGACAGAGGAACCAAGGCATCTTCAGACTGAAAAAGGCACAGGTACTTTGACATTAAGAGTCATAAAGAGATAAGCGGGAGTGGTACATTGCTGTACCTACCTACTCTTAAGAAGGATGACGTACCGCTGACTACTCACTAAGCACGTGATAGTCTCCGATAGACTCCGATCACGACTCATGCCCAATTCGGAAGGAGTCGATCGACAACAACCAGTCACAACACAACCACTAGCCTCCGATTTCGGGCCCTAGCAGTAACCGTTGCAGTTGATAGATACGCTCCTTCCGCGATTACGTTCTTGACACAGTCAGTCATTCATTAATCGCGAGGAAGATTATCTCTGTTCCGGCAAGCACGGCCAGATCTCGGACAAGAACCGCAATTTCTGGATAGCATGCCCCCATCAGCCGCAACTGCATTCAATAATCCTCCTTCCTCGGCCATTTCCATCCTGCCGCGTACTTTTCCTCCTTTTACACCCTTTCACTCGCATTCGGGCGCCTTTCTGCCCATCAGGGATCCGAGCCGAAGTCCATCAGATGAAGCTACTCCCTTTCCCTTTCAGTTCACGAACAAGCATCTCATTATGCGGCATTTCCCAGACCTACTGCAGTGAGAGAGCCGCCCTCCTCCTCAAAGCACCGACAGCAAGAAATATCCTTCATGCCAGCTTTCCTTTTATCCTGATGAGCGTCCTCGCTCAACATTACGATCAAGTTGCTTGTCTCTGCCGATAGTTCGTACCAGAGGCACCGGGAATAACCAATGTCCATATCTTGTTGACAACTGCCTCCCATGGCTCCCGCCCAGGGCATGACGGCTCTCAATCGTTGCTCTCGAGTCCCTATAGCCTCGGCTATCAGTGTTCTTTGGTCAAGTGACCGGATACTGGGAATCCTGTTACTCCCGTCCAGGTCAGTGAATGGTGTGTCAAACCCTTCAGCAGATGCTGACAATGATACACAGTTGGGCTCTCTTCAAAGTATTTCTTCCTCCCTGCCATAACTGCCGTCGAGAGATGCGATTTCCAAGTGCCAATCGCTGCGAGATTGCGGCGCAGAAGCTTTTGAAGCGAAGCGCAAAATATGCGTCAACGTTGCCAAGTCCCTTGAAGACAGAGGGAGTTACAACTCGTCAAGTTTACTTCTTGTGTCAACATATCTTGGGGGCATAATTGAGGTGTGATGATCACGAAGAGCTTGTCCAGTGACTAGCAGCTACCAGGGCGGCTGGACGTCGAGGACAGCTTATGACTGCATCAACACATTTTGCGAATGCACTCAACCCTTTCCCAGATCGTGAGCATTGTCGATCGTAAGGTTAGGATGAAGAATGGTCTCTGTTGTTGGAATATGGGAATTCGACGAATGTTCTATTTGCTCGTTCACGACAGTCCGCCTCGGCTAGCGTCGATTGACCCATCCCCTTTAGCATTCCGTGATTAGCTCAGCTACGCTTTGAAACGACAATCAGCACATCGGAACATCTCAGCTTCAGCCCTATGTCAATACGAACCGTCACGCCATTACCCCAAAATACCGACGACCATCAACGAAACCAGCGGTGGAGTGATAAATCAGAAAACATGGACAAGCCGACATTGCCAACGGACGAATTGCTGCGCTGTGGTTGCTGGCAGTCATCGTGATCGCCAAGTTTGGGGGTTCCCAAACCTCCTTCCTAGCTAGGGGGCTGCGGCACAAATAAGAGAAATTCGTCAAAAGAGCCAAGACTTCGTCCATGACGACAATTCATCAAAGGATGTGATGGCGATATCTTGGCCATATCGTCAGGCTGTTTTCAGGAACTAGGGGGGTGGGTTGGGGTATCTGCGTCGCACGGGCCACGCGGCATGCTTTTCCCCATGGTGGACCTCGTCGTCGAGAACTTCAGATGCGACATCATGGGGATTTCTTTATGACGCTTTCACGACACATATGAGGTCACCTCCCCCAGATCTTCAATTCAACCTTGGGGCTCTCATCTTCATGTTTTGCTGGGTCAATGACCACGCCTTGGGGGATGAGATTGGGATCCATGGACAGGGGATGGACACGGGGAGGCACCACCCCTTTCGCTCTTCTCAATTGTCGCATGTCTTCTGATGGGTCGACTGGACATCGGGATACCCTGATACAAGGAAAAAAAGAAAACGGCCACGTTGTCGTCGACTCACAAGAGGGTGGCATGTCCGATGTGTGGCGATGGCCCTGAATTCCAGTATCAGGTACCAGCCCCGGGATTCCAGAAAAAGATCCAGCTGGTTGCATTGCATTGGCTCCTATGGCTGTTGCCGCAATTCTTGGCCCCGAGCACGACATCGACACATTTTTCCATTTTGTGGGCCATGCCCATCCATTGCCTGTTGCATGCGGCGATTGGGAAGCCCCACAGGACCCAGAATCCACCCTTGTCTCGGCCTTTGTTGCCTTCGACTGCATCACATCCCGCAACTCATCAGGATCCCTTTTCGAATCCCACGCCAACACTGTCTTGGCGACGCCGGCGAAGCTTCTTGGATGCCGTACGGAATACGGGACCAAGACAGGACTCCCAAAACAACGAATCTCGAGAAACCTGCCTTCCTGATCGAGGTTCTCATTGCGTAAAAGCCGTCAGCCTTGCGTCTCTCTGGGCATCGAATGCATAGGGGTTGTTGCACGCTACGCACTAGGGCCAGGTTAGACCGATGAGGTTGGAAAGGTGTCCGATGGCGTGCGGCTCGTTGTTGCATGTTGCATCCACCGAAGGCAACTTTAGCAGGTTGCCCACACCGAGAACCACAGCGGTTTTGTGTCCACCTCCGAAAGCTTCTCGGAGGTCCAGGGTGCCTTGGGATTTTACCACAATGTCCCCATGAGATGACACCAGGGCCGATCCCTGCGAGCCGCGCACACCCCTAGCATACCACAACGCTACCCAGAGCTTTATATCAAAAGCTCGCAACTTATAAACAGGCGTTCGCCCTTTGATCAGCCTCTTCTCTTCATAGTCATCTACATCAACCAAATCGTCAACAACCCTACCAGGGCCGAAGGGCAACAACACACATTATGGGTTCTTTTGACAAATCCTCCGACCCGGAGGCTGTCAAGACCGCCCCTGTGGCGGTTAGCGACAATGATGGCTCCGTCGGTGAGGTCCAAGCAGCTGAGAAGTTCGCCTTTGGCGAAGACCGAAAGATTGGTATCACCGGCGCCGTCTTCTTGATTCTCAACAAGATGATTGGTACCGGTATCTTTTCGACACCTTCCGCCATTTTCGCAGCTACGGGCTCCGTCGGTGTCAGTCTGTTCCTTTGGATTATTGGTAAGTTGAAAGTTCTCACCAATCTTGCTTCAGCCATACAGTTGGGAAATTCCCATCTGCTGAGACATGTCATCTCTCACCTTGGGGGTTACTCCGTTCTAACCATATGCCTACATAGGTGGCTTCTTGACCTGCTGCGGTCTCAGCGTCTGGCTCGAATTTGGTCTTGCTATTCCTCGCTCCGGTGGTGAGAAGAACTACCTCGAGTACATCTACAAGCACCCCAAGTACCTCGCCTCCTGCGTCCTCGCCGCGCAGATGATTTTCCTCGGTTTCTCTTCCGGAAACTCGCTCGCCTTCGGTCGCTACATCCTTTACGCCAACAGCGGAGATTCAAAAGACAGCTACGCAGCTCGCGGTATTGGTGTTGCCTGCGCTACCTTTGCCTGCGCCCTGCACGCCTTCCTTCCTAAGTGGGGTGTCCGCTTGGTCAATGTCCTTGGCATCTTCAAGGTCGTCATCGTACTTTTCATCGTCTTCGCTGGTTTTGCCGCCCTAGCTGGCCATCGCCACGTCCCCGATCCCGAGAACTTCAAGCACGCCTTCCGCATTGAAACGACCGAGTCCTACGGTGGTGGCGGTGCTTATGCTTACTCCAACGCCCTGCTCAACATTGTCTACAGCTACAAGGGTTGGGAAAACGCCAACTATTTTATGAGCGAACTCAAGGATCCTCGCCGTACCTTGACCGTCGCCGCTCCCATCGCCGTTGCCGGCGTCACTGTTCTCTACGTCTTGGCCAACGTTGCCTACTTCGCTGCTGTCTCCAAATACGAAATCGCTACCTCTGAGGTTCTTGTCGCCGGTATTTTCTTCAGAAACGTTTTCGGTGACAGCGCTGGTGTCAAGGCCCTTCCCGTTTTCGTCGCCCTCAGCAACTTGGGCAACGTCTTGGCTGTCTCTTTCGCGCACGCTCGTCTCAACCAGGAGTTGGGCAAGGAGGGTTTGCTTCCTCTTAGCAAATTCTGGGGCTCGAACAAGCCTTGCAATGCTCCTGCAGCTTCGCTTTTCCTGCACTGGCTGGTCACTATTATTATCTTGCTTGCTCCTCCTCCTGGACCTGCCTACAACTTCCTGGTCAACCTCTACACGTACCCCGGTGTTTGGATCAACGGTTTCGTTTCAGGCGGTCTCCTCTACCTCCACTTCTTCCGGAGAGACACCTGGAAGCCCACGTGGCGCTGCTGGGAGCCTATCCTCCTCATCTTCTTCCTTCTCAACGTCTTCTTGGCTGTCGTTCCCTTCATCCCCCCTGTTGGAGACTGGAACGCCGAGGGCTACCCTTACTACGTCTTCCCCATCGTCGGTGTTGCCGTTCTGCTCCTTGGTGCCACCTACTGGTTTATGTGGACCAAGTTCTGGCCCTGGGTTCGCGGACACAAGATCGTGGCGGAGAGATTCATCGACGAGGATGGCAATGAGGTCATCAGGTACAAGAAGATTAAGAAGGCATAAATTCTTTCTTACAGGGACACACTACTACACACACTACTACGGATCTAATGACGCTTTTTCTTTTGGGAGTTAACGGTTTCTTTCTGGTTGGAAGATACACTTGATTTTGGGCGGGCAGTTTTGTTTAAGATACCCTTGTTTATCACATGACTATCTTTATAGTATCTAATACCCCTATTCAACAGAGGGTCTGGCGATTTATTTGCCATTATAACTTTTGTTCCATTTCGATCGTGTTGCAAATGACAAAAATGCAGTGATATTGAGTGCTTTCCTGGAAACATTCTTGGCGTCCTCTGTCTGCATGGGAAATTGATGCTGAACAATGGTTTTTCTTTTTTGCTCACGTTTACCTAAACCTTTCCAATATATTAAACAACATCCATGCTATGATCCGGGAATTGTCATCTCCTGGCTACTTCCAGTTTTCCAATTCAAGGCCCAAGCACGCAATTGCTCAAAATTTTTTCTTTTTTGTTAGTGCGCACCTTGTCCCTTACGTCTCACCGCCTGGAACGTTGATCGACCCGGGAAACTGCCCGACACTAGCAAGCGAACTAACTGCTCGGCGAACGGGTACCCAAAGTAGCGTGCGTCCACCTTGTCTCCAGGCACAGTCTAGCGCCAGGGTCCAACGCTTACCCCCTGAGAAGTGTAAACAGACCAAGCACTGAGCAAGGAAGGACCCCATTTGGTGGTTTGGGATGGGATGAGATGAATGGGATGGATGGGATGGATGATGGATGATGGATGCCAAGAGATCTTGATCTCATCTGATGTTGTTGTTGATCGGGTCAAGGTCAGGACCGGTCCGTTCGGGTGGGTGATCAATCGGTGCGTGGCAGTCAATCAGTGCAGGGCGCAGGCAGAGAGGCGCGGACTTTTTGAGGTTGTTGCGGAATGAGTAGGGTAAGTACCTAAAGTTGCGTTAGTTTTGGCGGTAGAAAGGTGCTAGAAAGAGGCTAGAATATGCAAAGGAAGATTGCTAGTTTAGTTCATTCCCACACTCAAACACCTGTGCAGTCTTGGCAAGCGGTGCGTGCGTGCACACACACACATACCGCATTTGACAAATCTGGTCATTTAATATCACTTTACACAACTTAACTTAATCATTTAATATTGAAATCTACCCAAAATTGGCGTAAAAAGTCGATATTTTAATACTCTAGATTATATAGTTATTTATTTTAATATTTACGCTATCTTTTAAATTATTATTGATATAGTATATTACCCTAATACCCGTTAGAAGGTATTAATAATAATAATACTAATAAATAATAAATATCCCAACAATATCGTTAAGATTATTAGTATAAATATATAGAGTACGTAGAAATATAAATATATTCTAACAGATACTAGTAAAGTATTTATACTATTACAAACCCTCTAAAATATTAGAAAGCTTCCGATATAGGCACTTAAAGTACAATATATACTATATTACTTCCTATACTTTATTAACTATAATTAATATTATAAAGGAAATTATAAACCTCCTTGTATTAAAACCCAATTTATACCTCAATAAAATCTATACCTTTCTAACCGACGAATATAACGTATATATTTCGACCGAAACTATACAGTAGCACCTTCGATAGGAGAAGTAGAAAAAGAAGCGATTTTATATAAAAGCATTACAATAATCCCCTATACTAATAGCCGAATAGATATTAAAAATCTCTTTATTTACTATAAAGATATTCGTATTCTATAATAAATTTAGTATAAATTAAAGGGATAGTACTCGTCGTACTAACTAAGTACTCCGTAGTACTATTATAATAATATTAAGTAAATTTATTTATAGTATATAGTATTACCTCCTTCCGGCTATTATAGTAGATAGACTACTCGATATACTAGTATTTAGAGGCGTAACGGATTTAGCCAGGGTCTAGAACTAAATAGTAAAATACTTACTCCTTAAAATAAATCTATTTCCCGGCCGCAATAGTATTTTGATAATAAATAATACTAATTAATACCCCTATACCAAACTCCAATACGCGTACAATTAAAAGGGGGTTCTATTATAGTATTTACCGCTATACTCTTCCGAATTTAATCCTATCGAAGCATACTTTAGTAACTTTAAACAATAATTTAAAAAGATATACTATAACAAAAGCAGTAATAAAATATTAAATAACAATTTTATTACGTTTCTTAAGCGACTAGCGTAGGACGTAGGGCACAAAGTATAACAAATCTATAACTATTTTGAAAATACAAAGCTAATAATAAATCGAATTAATAATATAAATAAAGATTATAGGGAGCTATATACTAACGAACTAATCGAATATAGAAAGACAAGTACTATATCGGGGCGGCGGTAGAAAGTATAGAAGGGAGAGATGGATTTATATGTATTAAATTGAATTATATACCAGAAATATCAGAGATACCAGAAGTGCCAGAAGTGCTAAAAGTGCCAAAAATCGTATTTATTTATATAATAATACCAAAATACTAGAAACCCCCCTCTTTCGCTATAAACCGACTCGTATTATCGTTATTACTCGCTAAGACCGCTAATAATAGTACTACCCGCTATAGAAACGAGAATTCTAGTAACGCTATATTTGATTATAATATTAAATTAAGGGTTTAAAATATATATTAATTAATTAAATTATAGTAATAGGGGTTAGAGGGTATACGTACTATAGCTTAACTATATTACTAGTACTATATATTTAATTTTAAAGAAGTCTTTAATACTATCCCTAAACGCTATATAGAAGTTATAGGTAAATTCTAACTTCGTAAACTACTCTACTAGTTATTTTCTAAGCGCAAATATATTAGGAGGCGCCTCTTTATTCTAGAGCTTATTCTTCAAAGCAATTAGAATTCTATATACTAACTCCGCTTTAATCGACTTCCTAATATAATAATATCAATAGAAGGATTTAAAGAATTCGGTAATAAACTCTTTAGCTAGTTAATTAAGCGGGGCGGGGGGTAGCAATAACGAACAGAGACTAAAAATCGAAAGTATAAATAAATATAATATAAATAACTCTCTAACTTCTATTAAGGATTTTCTAATCTCTTTACCCTCGTCCCTTTTGCCTACTACCGACGGTAGTACAATTAATAGTAGTACCGGTAGTTAAATAAAAATTATAATCGCTATAGAAATAGGAAAAGGGTTAATACGCCTAGTAGTAAAAATTTCGTAGTCGGTTGGGTATTTATAGAATGTAGTAGTAAAAGACTTTAAGGGTATATATAAATCGATAGTTATTACTTTACCTAATAGGGGGAGAGTGCCCGCTATATTATTATAATTAGAACCGCCCGTAATTGCCGAATTAACTATAGAGCCGCCGGCGGTATAAGGAGGAGGTAACTAAATTTAAGGAAATTAAAAGTAGGGAGGGAAGTACTAGTAGGGTAGCGGGTATAGTAAGTATAGAAGATAAGGGTATAGCTAGTATAGACCTTTAAAATTATCCCTCTTTAGCGTAGCTTATAGTAGACTATTTATAATTTCTATATTAATACTACTATTACTATTATTAATATTATTAATAATAGTAATATTAACCAGTAGACTATCGCCTCCTCCCTTATATTTACTACTATTAATAATACTAATAAAGGCGGCTATTACTTTATTCTCTAAGATTTTTCGTACTAAATTACCGGGCGGGTTAACTACTATAACCTTCCTTAATAAAATCGCGTATACCTACTTACTAATATCTTTAACGCTAAGGTTATATATTAGGATGCTAAAGGACTACCGCCTCGGGCACCGGGAACCGGCCGGTATAGGCACGGAAGAAGATTCGGGACTACCGGGGATAGAATACTATAATATTATAATATTAACGCTCTCTATCGTCTTACTAAATTTTTGTTTAGGAGTATTAGGACGACCGATACTTCCTTTCGCCTTACTAACTTCGAATTTAGGAGTATTAAAATATTCAATAAGATAGGGTTATAAGGGGGATACTCTAGCGCCGTATTGTAGTAGTATGCTAATCGGGAGCTTTATAACTACTAACTATATTGGAGTAGAGTTTGTACGAAGGTAAAAGTAGTCCGAATAGGCGTCCTTTATTATAAATAATAATTATTAATATATTTTTAAATTAATTTTTAATTTAATATCCTCTATATATAACCGCGACTGTAATTACCTCAACCTACTTTTCCCTTACGTTCTAATAAATTAATAGTTCTTCCTCTAGGAATTGAATTAATATTATTAAAATATATACCTATAGCAGTTAATCTATTTCCTAAACTATTGAAGCAACCCTTCGCCCCTCTTATACTATTACCCCTTTAATTATTACTATTAAAATTGCGCAACTTCCTCCGCTCTCATTATAATAGTACTAATTTACTATAAAGTTTATTAAAGAAAATAATAATAAAAATTACCCCCCTATACTACCCTAGGCTTTCTATTAGTACCCCTAACCTACCGAAATTAATAAGTTTGTACGTAAATAATAATTATTTAAATTTCGGTTTGCCGTTATTAAATTCGATTCAAATTACCCCCTATTATAAATATTTTAATAAAATTAATTCGCCTTCGTAGGCCTCTCTAAGTAAAATACTATTAGTAATTACCCTCCTATCCCTATTAATTTCTATTATTAAAATTACCTTTTTTATAAATAAATTTATATTTTTATTATACTTTCCCCTATCGCCCCCTCTCCTATAATTATTACTATAACTATTCTTTTATCGTTCGTAACTTTACCCGCCCGTACCGAATATTACCCTAAGTATAATATTATTAAATTTATAGGCAAAAGTTTCTTTTAATTTTAAAATTATTTTTATAATATTAATACGTACTTCCACAAATATCTCCGTACCTTACTTTTATTTACTATTAATTATTTTAAAAGCAACCCTAAAAATACTTAAATTAAAGATATACTAGGCCTTCGGAATAAGCCTAATTATAATATTATTTATAATATACTAATATAGAATAATCTTCGTACTTTCTTAGAAATAAAGTATAATAGTAGTACTTAAATTATCGAATAGTCCGCTCTTAGTAAATTCGAATATATATAGTAAAGTACCTCCGAAATAGTCTATAATTCTTATAATTATTATTATATTAAACAATTTAACTCTTCTTACGATTAATTAGAATATATTTAAATTATTATATAAATTAATTAATTATATCCCCTATTTAAATAAAGCGTCCTTTCGATAATTAATATTAATATAATAAATAAAGTAGTAGTATATGTAAAATAGTTAAAGGGTTTAGAAAATATTGAATTATTTATATTATATTATTAAAATTAAGTATTTTTAAAGTATATTTAACCGTCTTCTTTATTTTAATTTACCCTTACTTCTTTATTAAATACTTTCCCTCTTTTATCCTATAGTATTAATCCCCCGATTTATCCTATTATCCTTTCCCGGTTTTTTTAATAAACCCTAATCTTATTTACCCCCTTTATAATTAAAAGGGTTATACGTATAATCGTTATACTTAATTAAAGCCGCCGAATACCTACTATAAGTATAGTATAACCGGTTATTTTGTATTAATATACTAAAATTAAATTTACTTTAATTATAATAAAATTAATTACTAATAATAAAACTATTCTATTCCCGCGGACGCTCCGTTGTATAGTATAAATACTATATTAATTATAATTAGAATAGCGGCCGTATTTATTTAGAATAATGTAAGTAAATTGTAATTGTATTTAGAAATAATATTATTAGTAAGGATTTATCGAAATTAGTAGAGTATTCGAAGGTTAATAAATTCGGACATAGAATTGAACTAATTAGTAGGTATTTACTCCTATCGAATACGAAAATTAATCCTATACCCTATTATTTTATTAATTTCTTCCTTTAACCTATTTCTATATATAATATAATTATTTATTTTATTAGAATATATAATTCTTATAGTATTAAACAGATAAAATAAATTATATTTACTATTATTAAATCCCCGGCCGTAGAAGTTATCTTCGGCTACCCCTAATTCTATAAATAGAATTTAAATATCGATTAATAGTAGCGGACGTTCTAATTCCGTATTGAGGCTAGCGATTTAGAATTAAATATAATACTAGCGAAGGAAGTATATAATACTATAATTATTTTAATAGAGCTAAGGTAGGGTTCGATTTCTATATTAGACCCTAGGGAGATAGTAAAGTTAAAAGAAAGTTTCGCCCTCCTATATATATAAATATCCTATTCGAAATCCCCCCTTCCTTAGCGATAGAATTCGCAACCCTACGTATTATTTTAGAGTTGTCCGATACCCTACAAGCCCCCACCCCCCCGTCGAAGGTCTTCCGGGTCGCGCTCGACGGTATCTATCTCCTACTAGCACTCCTGCCTTAGTATAATCGTTTAGAGCATTGTATCGACTTAGTCGATAGAGAATCCGCGCCTTAGGGACCGATCTATATATTTAATATTAAAGAGTTAGAGGTATTACGAGAATAATTGTCCGAAGCGCTCTAAAAAGGGTAGATTCGACCTTCTATTAGCCTAGCGGGCGCCCCCATTATCTTTATCCTAAAAATAAGTAGAAAGCTAAAATTCTATATTAACTTTAGGGCACTCAATAAAGTAATAAAAAAAAATTAGACGGCACTACCCCTTATTTAAGAAATTCTAGACCGATTATTATTAACAAAGATCTTTATAAAATTAGACCTAAAAAATATATACTATAAAATTCGGATTCGGGAAGGGGACAAAGAGAAGATAGCGTTCTATACAAAGTATAAGCACTATAAATTCTTAATTATGCTAATAGGGTTAGTAAATATACTAATAATATTTTTAATATATATTAATAATATATTAATAAGGTTAATAAATACTATATATATTTTTTACCTTAATAATATTCCAATTTATAATAAGAATAAAGAAAACTATAATAATTATATTAAAGAAGTCCTTTAATAGTTATAAGATCAGAACTTCTATATAAATTCAAGTAAATACAAATTTTATATAAAGAGGGTATTGTTTTTAGGCTATATTATTTCGCCGGAGGGTATTTCAATAAATTTAGAAAGAATTATAATAATCGTAGATTAGAAAGTTCCGACGAGTATCTATAATATCCAAATATTCCTAAGATTTATAGGGTTTTATAAATACTTTATAATATTATATTCGAAAATAATTATACCTTTAACGGAATTACTGAAGGGGAATAAACGGAGGATATTCAAATTATTAGAGGAAGCGGAAAGGGTATTTATAGAACTAAAGCGGTTATTTTAAAAAATTCTAATACTATATTACTTTAATCTAGTATTAAAAATCTAAATAAAGATAGACGTATTGAACTTTATAATTAGGGCGGTTCTTATATAATTATATAGTAATAAATAATATTTAGTCGTATTCTTTTTGAAGAAGGAATTATTAGAGGAGACGAAGTATAGGGTTGGAGACGGGGAATTATTAACAATTATAGGAATATTAAAAGTATAGAAGTAATATTTATTATATATAAATAAACCGATTTTAATAATTATAAATTACTTTAATTTATAGTACTTTTAGGAGAAGGAATGGATAAATATAAGGTAGAATCGGTAGGTATTAAAATTAGCGGTATATAATTTTAGGATAGAATATTAGTTAAAGAAATTAAATCTAGTAAATAGATTATTAAAAAAATTATAATTATAAGGGGTAGAACTAGAGGAAGGAGGTAAATACTTATTAATTAGAATTATCGAAGGGGGTGAAGTAAAGGGATAGGTAATAGAAGACGGCCGGGTAGTAAAAATACTAATAAGAAAAATAGTTTTAATTAGAAAAGAAAGTTAGAAGGCGGCGGTAGAGGAATAAGAATAGTAGTAGAATAATATTAAAGGGGAAGTAAATTAGAAATTGGAAAAGGAGGAGAATAAATTATATAAAGGGTAGAAAAAACGGTTAAAAATAGAGGGAGAGGATAGGAAGGAAGGGGTACTAACGAAGAGGGTAAAATTCATAGGTAAGGCCGCTATTAATACGAAAAGAGAGATAAAGGGGGTAATTATAGGAAAAATAAATATATATATAGTAATAGTAAGGGCGTAGAAGGATAATAAGTACTTACTACTAATAGAGTAATAATTATTAGAAATATAAAAGGAAAACCTATTTATTATTAGAGAATTATAAAAAAATAGAGAGGGAAGGAGGCGAATAAAGAATTAAAATATAGGGAAAGACGGGATTCTATAGTACTACTACTAAATTTATATTCCGGAATATATAAGAACCGAATTATTCTATACCTATTATAATAATATAACGGCTAGGTATCTAAATTAAAAAAAAAATACTAAAGCGGATTAATTAATTCTATTATTAGCCTACTATTATAATTAATATTAAGGTTTATATTTGTAAATACCTAATATATTAGAAAATTAAATTGTATAACTATTAACCCTATAGCCTTTTAAGATCGCTACTTATTCCTATAATCCCCTAGTAAAATATTTTGTACGACTTTATTATTAGCCTATTAAAAGTATTCGACCTTATATTTAATTAGATTTATGATATAATTTTAATTATTATTAATTATTTTATTAAGTATATTTTATATATTCCTACCTAAAAGATAATTAACGTTTAATAATTCGTTTTCCTCTTTTAATAGAACGTTTTCCAATAATTCGACCTCCTAAATTTTATTATTTTAAATAAAAATAATCTTTTTACTAATTAATTTTAGAAGATATACTATAAGTTTTTAAATATTTGTAGGCTTTTTAATATAGCCTAATACCCTTAAATAAATAAGTAAATAGAGAGGCAAAATTAGAATTTAGAATTATATTTCTAAATCTTTTATATGATAAAATAAATTAATTAAACGGAAAAACTTATATTAACTTAATAAATATATAATAACTATTTCTATACTACTATTAGGAAATCCCTATTAGAATTACTCTTCGGGTATTATTTGTAGGGGTTTACGGATTTAAATTGGGGGCGAAAGACGGTACTCCTTATAATAATTACTAACCGAATTGTAGAATTACTTTAAAGTTAGGCTGAAATCGTTGAAGCCTTAGGAATTATTAATTAAGGATATACGAAATAGTATAATAAAGCCCGGAAGCCGAAGGAATTTAATATAGGGAGTTAAGTTTTATGTAATATAAAATATATTAAATAATAATACCCGAATACTAAATTATCTAGTAAACTTTTAAGATTATTTTAAATTATTAAACTTATTAGGAATAAAAAAATAATATATTAATTCGTACTCCTAATATAATACCGAATTTACTTAGTATTCCTAATTATTTTATTAGAACTATACTATAGTAACCCCGCTGCGGCTACGCTACGAAGAGAAGTTATAAATATTAAGGAAAATAATATTTAATATAAAGTAAAATTAATTATAAAGTATTAAAGGTCCGGCTACTAACGTTATTTCTAAATTAAATAGAAGGAGTATCCGGATAATAAGAATTTGTAAGTTCTATAAAAAAATATAAATTACTTAGGTCTTTTTAAAAATTATAAAGTAAGAGAAGTGTAATAGTAGAGAAACCGAGGTAGGCCGAATATTAAATTAATAAGAATTAATTAAATGAAAGTAGGAGAATAACGAATATTTAGTATTTAGAGATGTAAAATGAAGATACAAAACGAAAATGCAAAATACAAACGTAAAATATAAAATAAAAATATAAAACGCAAAATGTAGATGTAAAATATAAGACGAAGATATAAAATATAAATATAAAATATAAAATAGAAATGTAAAACGTAATTATAAATTAGATATTAAAAGGGAAGGGACGTAGGAAAGTATAAGAAGGATAGTAAAAAGGAAGGTAATATAATAAAGTAGTAGTAAAAGAAAGTAGATTAAAATTATTATAGAAAATTAATAAGGCGCTAGGAAGAATATAATTTATATTCTCTATTATTACCTCTAAACGAATAATTCTTCGGTAATATTAATTATAATCGATATAGGATTAGAACCTACAACCTTAGAAAGGATATTCCTACGTACTACTACGCTTATTAATATTATTAATTAATACTATTATATATTATCTACTCCTTATAATCTTCCTAAACGAATATTAATAGTTCGTTTAATTTCGTATCTATAGCTTCTAATTTTCTATTAATTATATAATACTACGGGCCTTAATCATAATTAATAGGAAGGGTAATCCGAATAAGGGAATTATATATTAAAATACTTATTAGGGAGCCGCTATTATTCTTAAAAAGATTGCTACTAATAATTACCAGACTACTATTATTATTTATATTACTAATAATATAATAATTAAAGCCTTAACATTATTTAATATTAAAATAATTAACGTAGAATATACTAAATAAAATCGTAGGAACGCCGTCGGTAATTAAACGCGCCTATATTGTATTTAAAAAAAAGAATACGTATTAATATAAATTTTATAAAATAATAATAGGTAAAGGGGGACTAATATTAATAAGAATTATAATTTTAATTGCTATAGCCTATAGAATATTCTAAAGGTTATGTATACTATAAAGGACTTTTAATATATATCTACCCTACGCTAAAATATACTACGATTTTTTAGTGAATTTTAAAGGGTATTAACAAAGAGGGAAATAAAGGATAGTAAAAAAAAAGGATTAACCTTTAATTTAATAAGTATATAGGTGATTAAATAGATAATTTCGTTTAAATTGAGGGGACCGATATTAATAAACGCTTAAATTAGAATAATATTATATCCTATATAGATTAAAAAGCGAACTTCGCTATAAAAGATTAGTAAAAAGTATAGGAAAATAGAGGGTATAATAAACGAAAAATAAAGGAAAAAGGAAAGCGTACTAATTAAATTCGAAAGTAAAATAATAGTTTATATATAGGATAGTAGTAAAAGTACGTATATTTATAGTAGGGGCTAGCTCTAGCGAAGGGGAAGGGATAATTAAAATAGTTTTAAAACTAAGCGGGGGGGAAAAACTAGCGAATTTATTAAGGGAGAAGGAAATAAATATAATTATAGAAGTAAAATTATAAAGAAGAAAAAAAAGAGTAAAGAAGGGAAGGGGAAGGGGATATTATATAATTAATAGAAGAGGTTTTAATATAAATATAAATTAGGGTAGACAGATATAAAATAAAGTTGGGTAAGAAAAATTATAGGTAATAGAATAATAAAATAGGAAGGAATAAATAGAAAAAGGGGAGGCGAATATAAATAGTAGAGAAAAGAGAATAAAATAAATAAATAATATTTATAAATATTAGAAAGTAGGATGGAAGGAAGTAGAAGGAAGGTATATAATCGGGAATAGGTACTACGTATTATTAGGGTAAAATTCGAATAGAAAGTACAATGATAGAATTAAGCTTAGAGAAAAAAAAAAAAGCGGAATAATTAAAGGGGGAGACTTAATAATCTAAAAATACTAACGAATAATAAGGAAGCGTAGGTATATTAAAGGTACGGGAACTTTAAAGAATAGAAAAAAGGGTATTACGAAAAGAGAAGGTATTAATATTAAAAATTAAAATAAGGGATTAGAAATTCCAGGAATAGAACCTATAAGGGAGGGGGTTATATTAGGATATTAAAGGATTACTACTTTAAATACCAGGAACCGGCTAATATAAATATAAAAGGAAATTTAGGACTATTGGGGATAGAATATTATAATATTATAATACTAATATCTTCTATCGTTTTACTAAATTCTTACTTAAAAGTATTAGGACGACCAATACCTCCTCTCGCTTTACTAACTTCGAATTCGGGAGTATTAAAATATTCGATAAAATAAAATTACAAAAGGAACACTCCAGCGCCGTATTATAGTAGTATACTAGTCGGGAACTCTATAATTATTAGTTATATTAGAGTAGAGTTTGTATGAGTATAAAAATAGTCCGAACGGGCGTCCTTTATTATAGGCGGTAACTATTAATATATTTTTGAATTGACTCCTAATTTAACGTCCTTTACTTATAACCGCGACCGTAGTTACTTCAATCTACCTTTTCCTTACGTCCTAATATTATAATAGGTTATATTCCTATTAATAATATAGTATATCTAATACTTAATAGCCTTATTATAGTTCTTATATTTATAACTAAAACCGTACGCTTATACCTATACTAACTCCTAATATATAGTACCGCGCAGCTTTAACTTTATATACTCCTCTTATTACTAGTCCTTCTTTAAATTCTTCTCAACCTTTACTAGTATAGTATTTATTATAATGCGCTTAAACTTCTTAATATTAACTAGAATCTATAACCCTCGAAATAATAGCATATCGGCTACTTATAGGGTTAGGGTAATAAAAGGATTAACTAAACTATGAAAGAGGGTAGGGGTAGAAGGTATACTACTATAGAAGGATAGGGTAGTAGGAATTTTACTAGCAGGCGGCTCGGTTAATTAAAATTTACATAATATAGTAAAATAATAGTACTAGCCAATATAATAGAAGTACGACTTTATAACAGTTTCGTACATAATATTATTATACCCGTTAAAAAAATCCTTCCTAAAAGACAATCTTGTTATAAATAATAACCCGGGCGCGACGGTTATTATAAATAGTAATAGTATAACTAACATTATATAAAACGATTAACTATCTTATTTCTACGGCCGTATTATTATCGATAATCTCTTATATATAACCTTACTATAATTATTTAATTTTATTAAGTAGGGTTGTTCTAAACTATTAGTTATAAAGCTTGCTATTATTTTATTTAACTTCTACTTCTCTAAATATACTACGTTCTTTAATAGGGGGTAATTTATTACGGCTAATAGTAATATACAAACCGACTATACTAAATTAAACCTATATCGACCAGGGGTATTTAAAAAGCGGCGGCGGTATTAAAGCAATCCGCTTATAAACGCGGGGCTAAGCCGGTAGTACCAAGGCAATTAATTTAGTTAGGGAGGCTACTTTACTATTATTGTTACTTAATAAATAAAATAAAATATTGAGAGCCTACTTCTTAGGGGTAAGGCGGACGGGGAATTATTATTCGACTTTATTGTTGTTGTTAGAATTTTTATTACTATTAGAAATATTAATAGGGGTAGCGGGTTAAAGTTAGGGAGGGGATAAGGGCGGTTCTAACGTTGGGTCTTTAGTAACTATAGCCGCGGCCAGAGCCTTCCCCCTTCTTCTTAACAGCGGCCTTTTTAGGAATAATTTTAATAGGAATAGCCTTCTTCTTGGGAATAGTTTTAGAGATAATTTTAGTAAACTACTCGGTTTTATAGCTCTTCTTTCTAGGCTGGGAGGAGGTGCGTTATAAAATTATTAGGCTAGGATCTTCCTTATTTTAATTATCGTTAAAATAGACTATTAGCGCGCTGCTTCGAATATAAGACCGCTTTATACTAATAGGTTTTAAATTAAAAATCGTTTTAGGAAGTATTATTATAATAGATTTAATTAATTATTAGTATTTTGATTACTTTGTACGCTGAAATGGCTTTAATTTGATGTAAAAATCGTTGTTAAATAATAGATCTTGACAAAGTTGTGCAATACAGAAGTGCGGTGTGTGTGTGTGTGTGTGTGTGCGCACGCACCGCTTGCCAAGACTGCACAGGTGTTTGAGTGTGGGAACAGCACGTGCACGAGCACGAAGTTCGGGTCTGGAGATGTGCAAGATCAGATTTAGTGGATTGATAGTGATGAGCAGCAGCTGCTTATGGAATAAGGTAGCGATGAGCAAACTCCAGCATTCCCGTATTGCAGTGCTTGCAAACTCTAATCCAAGGTTCATACAAAGTTTTCTTTCGCAGGTACATCCGTCATCACAAAGAGATCTTCAGATTCTTGAGTTGTTCCTTGCGGCTCACGTGTTCGCATGTCGAATGGCTAGCTAGCCGTGACTCTGTGGGGGAATATCTAGTGTACCGAGTGCGTGCGTTGCTATGGGAGATTCCAGGACTTAAAAAGGTTGTCTCACACGTGCTTGCTTGGTCGAGGCTCTCGAGATGCACTACAAAGCTGGGGAAGTCAGGATGGTTGGCGGATGGCAAAGTTCCGTTACCGGTATTTCTTAGGATTGGAAGTGTCGTCGTCGTCCGAACTTTGGGAGTTACTTGCTGCTGGGAGCTTTGACTCTGACTCGTGATTTGAGCGGAGCGGAGTTTGTGCCGCAGGATGACCCTAAGAAGTCGTGGCGGGGATATCCCGTTCGGGGAGAGATGACGTGAGCGGACGACATGTGCCGGGATCGGAGGTACACTCTTTGCCAGTAGGTCACTGTAGGTGTGCACGATGTTGTGAGCCATGATTGTTAGGTAGGTAAGGGTATTGAGAGTTATGGGAGAGGCCAGGGAGCTGATGATAGACTATAAGCTGGAAGGCAGGCATAAACGTTCGAACTAACATTTTTATCGCTTGATTATATGATTGACTGTTGCAGACAAGGCGAGTGTCCCGTTGATACCTCTGGAATGGCTTGATAAGAGTCTGTAGTGTATACCCGAAGAACCAATACAGATACCCGACCACGATGACAACCCGCACCGACAGCCGGTGACATTGGAAGATAAGATCTAAATAAACACTCTGATAGGTTGGCACTCACCTCTAAGGTAATTGTGGGGAGTTTCTCGTGTTAGTCTCTAAAGTTTAGAGTTTGATAGTGGATTTCATGACAGTAGCTTTAAGAAGTTGAGGCTATTCGGGACCAATCAGGTAACATTTGTAACGAGGGTATGGAGACTAGGTAAGAAGTGGGAAGTGGGAAATGGGAAATGGTAAGAGTACCTCCGGCTGTCGGGTAAACAGAGAAGGTACCTCTGCTGGTGAGATGTCTTCTTGCCTTGGCACAACTCGTATCAAACCTCGCGGGAAGGAAGGAAGACATCGTAAACACAGGTCTCAGGAGTCAGAAACAAATTTCCAGTTGACGTCGAGTAAGATAATATTCTTCTTCGACAGCAAAAAGTTCAGTGAGGTTAAGCCCAGCAAGAAACCATTGTCAAACTCAATCTTCCATTTCACCCAACGATGGTCTTCCCATGCCGAAATAGCCGATCCGGCAACCGGACGACTAGCGCGGTACATACCGAAACCGGGAGGAAACATGACGGACCAGTCTCCGGTCGGCGTCCATTCTTCAGCCCCCTACCCGCTCGAGGACCATGTACACAGTACACTACAAACATTCACACACCATCGTTCGATAAGTGCCCCTGGGCAACACTCGCTGAGTGTGTATCCTAGCCTTTGACCGAGACTTGCCCGAGCTTGAAGCCATCCAGCACCACTAAACTCCTTCATTCCCAGCCATCTTCAGACTACACTACAAGAATATGTTCGCGAATCGTGTGAAGCTTGGCCGCAGGCCGTTATTCTCGGCATCTCCACTTCCTAGCTAGATAGTGAGCAGCTTGCACCTCGCTACGTGTCCTTGCTTGTCGGTAGAACGATACAGGGATTCTGTATCCTCTTTATGGAGTTTTAATCTGAAAACGGGGCGGGATGAGAAGTTCAGCCTTGATCCCTGAGCAGCAGTACATACGCTCTCTTTATGATGTGTATGCGGGTGCCAGCCTCGTAAGTCGGTCAGGGTTGGCTTTGGTCCCAGCCTTTGGAGTGAATAACAAGGCTGATTAAACTTCATGGTACGGCTGGATGGATACGGTACCTCACTGGAGTGTAAGTATGTACGCACCAGAACACCGTGCCGTGCTGCTTCACCATCCATCATCACGAGTTAGGGATGAAAAAATGTGTATCCAGATTTGACTAACTTGGCTACCCGATACATGATGAACTGAAATTTCCATCAAGACCAGGGGCAGTTTTTCCAGACAATTTGGGTCCCTATGCTACCATAGCGTGGAAAATATCCAACAATGTTTTCATCCCCCAGAGAAAGGAAATTCGTCAATGGAATCTGAAGCAACAGCTTAATACCAAAACGAGGGGCTTCAAACTCGCCCTATTTGGTCCCTTGATGCAGAGATAATTACAGGCGACCTTGGGGATGTTTTCGATCTTGCATGAAAACGAGACAGCAGCCTACAAAGACTACCGCTCAATGATCCAAGCAGCTTTTTTAGCTTTCAAAGAAAGTTTAAAACAAAAAAAATCACCAACAATCTGTCATCCCAAATTTCTTCTGTGTTTCCATGCCGTCAAAGCAACCCCCATGCTGACACCCCAACGTTGCGTACCACCCTCGCCACCGGGAGTCCGGTAATCCGGAACTGATGCTGGTACATGTGCAATGACATGCATACTGTAATAGATAGTGTCTCGATGCACTGATATTTCCACACTCGCGTGCTGCATGCCACAAACCGAGCACGTGAATGGACCCGCGGAGGAGGATGGGCAAAATGTTATCCTCTCAACTCCGCCTCTGCCCTCGGCCTCGGGGTTCGGGCGGCTGATTCGGCCACGGATTCGCCTGGCGCTGATAGAAAACCGGTCTGGGGGGCGCAACCATTAAAGGCTGCCATGGAGAGCCACGCTCATGCTCGCGATTGATGAGGGGATTGTGATGCTCTTGGCGAGGTTGCTGGTGAGGCTGGGCGTTTTGCTGAGGCCTAGACCTAGCTTGTTGGTAGTGGTTAATATTGTTGCTGTTGTTTTTAGCCGCGGACTGAAGGGGGTTCGGAGCGCGTAAAGCCGTATTCTCGAGCGTCTCCAGCTCCTCCTCCATCTCCAGCTCCCTTGGCCTCTCCCGCCGGCGTAACTTCTCCCGCTCCAACTCCAGCCTCCACTCTCGGTCCAGATACCGCCACTGATCGTGAAGTCTACCCAACATGTCAATGAATCCACGGCGAGGGCGCTGTGGCTGCTCCACTCCCGGGGGTGTGTTATGGATGGCGTAATCTTCTGGCCTCCAACAGCTTGGGTGCCAGAGATGGCGCCGATCGTCGACACTGTCATCTTTTGGTCAGCGACGTAGTTCATCAGAAACGAGGGGTGGGAAGGGGATGAGGGGATGAATGGGTTGGCCTACTCTGACACGTTGGAGGCGCCACACCTGTAGCAAAATGAACAGGCACATCTACACTTAATAATGTGGCAACCCTTGACCAGCTCGACCATGTATCCACACACCGGGCAGAGTTTCCAGCCACGCTTCTTGCCCAGAGCGAGCACCTTGAGTGTATCTTGGTCTTGTTTGCAAACCAATCTCGGGTGGGAAGCCTGACGGCAATGCTTGCAGGTGCTGGCGAAGCACTTGGGACAACACCCGAGATCACTTTTGATCAGGGCGGGTTTGATGAAACTGCCACATTGACGGTTGGAGCAGTATAGCGGGTTGGGCGTGGTGAGCTCCTCAACCATGTCTTCATACGCCTGCTTCTCGTCTGCGGACAAGGAGGCACCTTGGTAGTCTTTTGTGTCGAAGATCGCCCCGCAGCAGCGGAAGGGATAACGACCTTTTATCGCACTGCGGATACCCTCGACGAGGCAACCGCCGCAGTAACCGTGGTTGGAGAGGTTCGAGTTCGAAGATTCGTCGGAAGGAGAGGGAGGACAAAAGTAGATAAGCTGATCCGCAGGAAATTCGTCCATGCAGACGACGCATTCGGGGTTTCTGTGACTCTTGAGAGGCTCGGCGGTCGTGGAAGTGACAACCATGTTGTTCTTTGTGTAAAAGGATGTTGACAGCTGGTTCGTTGGGTCTTTCAGCATCGTGGACTTGATTCCGCCTTTGCTGCTCCTTCGCATCTTTGCTTGAATCATTGCCCAAGATGCGGAAACGCGTTGCCTGAAGCTCACCATCTCCGGGAGGGGGGTTTCTGTCCCTTCTCTCGATGTGGACGAACTGGGCTGTGGAATATCTGATTCGCGGAGACCGAAATCGATGTGGAAATGTGGCTTAATGATCAACAGCTGTTAAAGAAACAAGATGGCAATACCAACTCGTCCGCCTGTGTTAGTTTTGACAGTGACACGGACGTTATTCTCCTGTGCTATTCGGTCCGGGGGCTCTTTTACTTATTGAAGCGGAGCAGATGGCGAGTATGTATCAGTAGGCTTGTTCAATTTCGTACTTGATGGAGGTTGCGACGAGAACGAAAAGGGTCTGATGACATGACAGTAGTAAGGAGCTTTATATGACAGCTATGATTATTGCCTGGACCATTGTGCTCTGCACAAGTAACTTGTCCGCAGGGAAAGCGGGGATGCTGCAGAAAAGACCGATTTCGGCAGCAAAAGGACCACCTGTCCCTTATGCACCCTTTTCAGAAACGTGAATGACCAGCTTGCCATGAGTCTTGCCCTTTCTGAGGTCCCTGAAGGCTGTCGGGACATCCTCAAAATCATAGCCATGCTCGACTACAGGCTTGATTTTGCCCTCTGCGACCATCTGGCCGAGTATAGCCAAGTCTTGGTGTTGATCGCCCATCAGTGTGTACAACTGAAACTTGCGTTTTCCGCCACCGAGAAAGGAGGGTCTGAATAGCCTGGACATGGTTGAAGATAGGGCAGCCAAGGACACAGGCCCACCGACCTGCACGAACTTTCCATCGGGCAGGAGATAGTCATCGCCGGCCTTGTACAGTTCCGCCGGAAGACCGACATTGTCGACAGAGAGCTTAAAGACCTGACCGCGTTCTTTTAAGGCCTGGCAGACATCGACAGCTGTATAGTCAATGATGTCGTCGGCACCCAGAGCCTTGCATTGCTCGGCTTTGGCGGCAGAGCACGAGACGGTGACATGGCAGCCGAGGGCCTTTGCGATTTGGATGCCAAAGGAGCCGACACCACCGGAACCGCCATTGAGGAAGACCTTGTCGCCAGGCTTGACGTTGGGGGCAATGGTCTGATAGGCGGTCAATCCAGCACAGGGCAGAGAGGCAGCCTCGTCAACATCAACACCCGAGGGCAGGGAGGCACAAGCATTTGCGCTTGCCACAATGTACTGACCGCAAGCGCCCTGCTGAGTAGGGGCTTGACGGCCAAAGACAATCTCGCCGACACGAAAGTTGTCGACGATGTTGGTGGTCTTGACGACGCGGCCGCAAAAGTCCCAGGCGGGAGTGGCAGGCGTGCGAACGACAGCACGGCCCAGATTCAGGGGCAGTTCGGCGATCTTGTAGTCCGAAGGGTTGATGCTCGCGCTGAGAACCTCAATGAGCAGCTCCTTGTCTCCCACACGCGGCGAGAGGGTGGGCACGGGAACATGGTCCTTGAGCACCAAGTTTTGTTCCAGGCCACCCGTGGTCTGTGAATACTGCCAGGCGCGCATCGTAGGGGGGATTTCGGACGCCATGGCTGAGTGATATGGGTCGCGAATCTGGTGATGAATGATGTTGGTGTTTCAGTGGGTACTTGTTGTTAGTGAATGTCAAGCTGGACAAGAGCTTGACGTGAATGCTGCAGTGCTGGTGGGTTCTACGTGTGCGCGCAGTCGAGGAATAAGTTTGGAGTTTAGGAATGGAAGATGTCGGTCGCAGTTGAATGCTATCGCCTGGGAAGGACATGAAAAAAATGAAAAGACGGCAAGCTGGATCGTTTATCTTAAAGAGACAGTTGTCGTCGATACTTTATTAGTCTAGAGCTGAGTGCCAAAAGCGGTAGGATGCACAGACCATCATGACCTCATCACTGGCTTGACGGGCGGGGATATACACAGCGTTAGCAAAGAAGAGCCTATCAAGAGTTACCTCCTTGTTCCAAAACATCATCACATACAAACGGATGATACTTTGCCAGTGCCTTCAAATAGAAATCAGAGACATTCGCCCAAGAGAAGCTATGCCAAAGAGCTTCTTTATATTGTTCAAAATTGATCTTGCTAACTATTCAAGGGAGTGACTCGCAGACACAAAGTCATTTGTGATAGAAGGGCTTCACGCTTGATGGACCGCTAACTGAATCGTAAGGCGCCAGCTGCCCTAGCTGTTAGCGGCATAACTGAATCGTCTTACTGGCTGACCAGCAACCCTTCCCAGGCAACATTAAACGCTCCCCTTCCACAATCTCAGTTCCGTTTTCAAGACAGAACCACTGGAACCAATGACTTGCGATACGAGTCTCAGCCGATGACGGTCGCCCGTAGACAAGATGCCAAAAGTGGGATATGTACCGCCGGCATTATCAAGCCGCTGCCGCAAACCCCCGAGTGCTGATACGGCGTCTACGCTCCCATCTTCATCTCGACGGAAACACGATGGCTCAACTTGACAATGTATGTCGATCGTCCTGATCAGTGATCGCGTTCAAGATGGGCTAACGCTCCGTTTGGGCAGATTATCTCGATTCTCAAAGTTTGATACCATGTTTGTACCCAAAGACCGGACGAAATGCCGATTTTGTTCGCCCTTGGGAAGCAAGCAACATCGTCAGTGTTTCCACTACCACATGGTAGTTGGGACGATACAGCTTCCCGCAATGTCAACAACACCCCTCTCTTCCCCCCAATCCTCACCCAGTTCTCTTCCCGAACCAGGTTGAACTCTACCTCGACCATCTTGCCCACCCACAATGGACCTACAAGACAAAGGATACAGCGCCAGAGACCTTTTGGGTGTCAACTTCGGCTCGTGGGCTCTCGCGTTCACCGCCGTCGCCCTTCGTGGCTATACCCGTCTCCGGGTCAGGAGGGACTGCTTTGGGGTTGACGATATCCTAATGTTCATGTCCATGGTCTGTTTCACGGTATACGTTGCCTTTGCTATCACCGGCATCCACCACGGGACTGGTCATCGTGACAATGACTCAACTGTAGAAGCCAAAAAGGTGTGTGCCGCACATCCCCCCTGACTCTTATTTCACCCAAGGGCCAAGGCCGACCGAGTTCCTAGCTAACCTGATGGCGTTCTCAGTTCTGGTGGGCGTGCTACCATGCCTACACCGTCACCATCCTGTTCGCCAAGCTATCCGTCAGTTGGTTCCTGGTACGCCTTACGACCATCAACAAGATACACAGACGCATCATTCACGGCGCCGTAATAATCACAGTCTCCAACAGCATAGCCTTTATTGTTTTTACGATATTCCAGTGCAAACCGATCTATTACTTCTGGGATCAATCACCACCAGGTGGAAAATGCGTGAGAGCCTGGGCCATTCTGGCCGTGGGATACACGTGCAGCGTCTTCAACATCATCACCGATCTCGTCTACGCGCTGCTCCCAGCTTGGATCATTTATCATCTCCAGATGAAGCTCAAGACGAGGATTTCCCTCATGATACTGATGGGCATGGGATGTCTGTACGTATTTCATTCATCCTACCCTCTGATCCAAGTCAGCAACAGCTAACTTTTAGGGCGATATAGCGCAAGTTGCGCAGTTATAGCCCGCATGACATACCTCGACGAACTAACCGACTACCAAAACTCCAACTTTCTTTTTTTAACGGCCAACGTAGCTATCTGGTCCAGCGTGGAACAAGGTCTGGCCATCACGGCAGGTAGTCTCGCTACGCTGCGCCCGCTGATCATCAAAATTGGCCGCAAGCTCGGATTCGCCAGCGCTACGTCCGCGTCCGCAAACGATATTGAGTTTGGCCCGATTGGACCTCCGGTGTTGCTTAGGGAACGCACAAACTCCATGTTCTCGAGGAGAGGACCGTCGAAGCCTAGAGGTAGCAATGCTGTGCTACTTGAGACGGAGACGGCAGTGCCCTTTGATGGGGCGCATGTAAGTCTAGGTTCTAGGGGGAAAACAAAGAAGACTGAACGAGGAATGAGGCTAACCAGGATTCTTATGAGTAGTACTCCAGACACGTTATTGTTACGAGATCCGTCGACAAAGATCCGTCTTTCGAAAGAGATTGTGGTCAGACGGATTCTACATCTTCATGGCCCTTGAAGCCGTAGTTAGTCGATCGCTTTCGCTCCCCGTTGCTTATATCAGCGTAGCAAGCGAGCCACTGCCCTTTGATTCAGCGCAGTCACAATCAGTCTCCGTCCATGACGAGTCGCAATCCCCCGCATTGGTCTCTCTGTTTCGTTCTCACCTTCCAGAGTCTTTTCAACGGCCTTCATGAGAACTTCACGAATCACGACGGCTTAGACCGTGCCAACTTCTGGAAGGTAATTAATAGACACGGAACAGTACGATCCTATTTGGACTCTATTTGGGACATTCCCGTTGTCTGCCATGTGCTTGTCTTGACCCTGTTCCCAGATCTCGATGAAACACATGCTAAACTCTCCAGTAACCATCATCTACTTCTTCATCTTCCAACCCTTCCAATATATCACACGCCGCCTTCTCCGCCGCCATGTACGTACTAAGCTGCGTAAATGTGCCCGGAAGCTTCGGATACACACTCGCATCCACGACCCTCAGTCCCTTGACCCCCCTGACTCTAAACTTACTATCCAACACGGCCATCGGATCCCCATCGGGCCCAATCGGGCACGTCGAACTCGCATGATGACCCCACGCGTCATCTATAATATACTGATCAAGGTCCTCATCGCTCTGCGTATCCGCCCCGGGCCTAACCTCCTGCGTGCACACGCCCGACCTCCTCAGTGCGTCGCGCGCAAGACAAATACCTTCGCGCATCGCCGTCAAATCGGCCTGGTAGTCGCCCGATCCATACTCAAAGTAGTTGAAGTTAATCTCGGGAGTGTCCAACGGATCGCTAGAGCGAAGCGTCACAGTACCAGCCCTGTTGCGCGGGTGCGCCTTCAAGATAGCCCACGTCCACCAGTTATGCTCGGCAACCAAGTCCACCGAGTAACCGGGGTAATAACCAGCAAAGTTGAGAGGCCCGCCAAAAGTAAACAAATCCCAGTCATCGCCCTCCGCCGCGCTAGACTTGTACAGCATTACAACTGGTACGCCGTTGGAGGCATAAGTGCCGCGGTCTCCCATGACAGGGTTTTCCCACCGATCCAAGCACGGATCGGTCGTATTGTCGAACAGCAGGAACGTGCAATTCTCGAGCACGGTCCAGTCCTGGGGCACCTTGACGTTGACGCTGATCTCGTAGTGGTCTTGTAAGTTGCCGCCTACTCCCGGCAAGTCGACAACGACGGGAATGCCGAACTTGGATAACTCGTCCTGCGGACCGATGCCCGAGAGTTTGAGGATCTGAGGCGAGTTGTAGGTGCCACCCGAAATAATTACTTCGCGCGAGGCCTTGGCGGAGCCGGGCGTACCGTTGGCGTGCTTACCTCCATGCCTCGCGTGCTTGGAAGAAGAAGAAGAAGAAGAAGAGGAAGAAGAAGAAAGGGGAGAAGCGCGGTAGAGATATTCGCCGTCGAGGAATTCGACGCCTGTGGCTACTGGTTCCCCCGTCTCATCGCAATCGGTATCATCAAAGGTGATCTTGGTGACGAAACAGTTCAAGCGCACGTCGAGCGGGTACTTCTTGCTGCCGTCGGGGTTAAGGGCGTCGCGCACGGCGACGACAAAGTCGCGACTGCCGTTGCGGGTGCCGTTCCTAGTGCTAATGGGAATTTCGTTGTAGCTCGGATCATGGTCGCGGGCAATGGTGTCGGCGTTGAGATCATTGGTTGCGAGGGTGGTGAGGTTGATGGGCGATTGGGTGGCGTTGCCAAGGGCGTAAGCGCCGCCGACGACTAGAGACAAAAGTTCAGGGTCCGGGGTGGTTAAGGTGGGAATCTCGATGGAGAGCCAGCCGTCCTGGCCGTGGCCGTAGTAACCACCCTGAGGGTAGTTTTTGTCCTCCAAGGCGATGAAGTGCTGGCGCATGTTGTCAGGCAACCAGCCATCGTCACCGGTCAGGTCGGCGATGTACTGGAAGTCGGACTGGAAGGGGTAGACGGCAAGGAGGGCATTGTGGGCGGTGCAACCACCGAGGGTGCCGGCGCGGGGGTAGAATGTTCCGAGCATCTCGGCGCCCTCGGGCGGGGACAGGCCGGTATAGATGGTGCCGTTCGATAGCCGGTAGCTGGTCTTCCAGTCACGGGCCTGTTGCTCATCGTCGGGGTAGTGGCGAACGTAAAAGGCCCAGGACAACTTCTCGTCCTCGGTAGCCCGGGTGCTGTAGGCCGGGACTGTAACGTTGACGTTGTTGCCCTGGTCGTTGCCGGCTTCAATCAGGAGGGTCTTGTGGCCGGCCATGGCTAGGCGGGCGGCGAGGGGACCGCCACCGGCGCCGGAGCCAACGACGATGTATTCATAGCCGATCAGCTCGACGGCTGAGGCCAGAGGGGCAGCGGCCAAGGCTAGGCCTAGGAGATGATGAAAGATCATGGTAGTGTCGTTTCTCGCTCGGTTGCTGCAGAACCCGGAGAAACAAAAGAGTGTGATGAAAGAGGGACTCCAGCCAGCTCGAGCCGCGAGAAGGCCATGCACTTATACTTTGGTGACTTACGCTAGAGGAGGAGATTGGAAATCAATAGTCAGCCACACCACAACCACGCAGCAATGGCTGACTGTCATTGAGTTGGCACAGGATACAACATCGGTGTAGCCATGCTCCCCGTATCCGACAGTCGTGCAGTTCCAGGCTGTGGCAGGCTCTTCATCTTGCTTTTTGGATGGAGCCTGGATTCGACGGTAATGCACCAAGAGTTGTTTTCAAAGGCAGGAGCCATGTCTACGTAGGCGGGCATGACGGGAAAACATGATTGCCGAGTTTGAACCCCAAATAATGGGGAAAACAGGGAATCAGAGACTGGAGGTGAGAGTCATATGGGCCAAGTGATCGTCTTTCTGGGACTCCCTCGGGGATATCTCGAGCGAAATCATCAATGACCAACCTCCTTCCACATAACAACATCTAGAGGCACATAGTGAAAGTTGAACTCTTGAAGCTCCGTCTTTTTGGATCTGTCAAGACAAACTAAGGCATTGACTCCTTCAACAGTTCGCGTGTTCAGCCACGGCCCACGCCACAACGAAGACATTACCCTTTTCGTTCCAATACTCCCACTTGGGGTAGTGACGATGCTATACCATCAAAGGTAGGCATCCCTTTCTGAGCGCCAGGCAGATGACAAAGATCTGCCAGAACTATGCCGCGTGCCTCTAAGTCTAAGCACGCATATGCCATGGGGGACATATGTATGTCCGGATATCTGCATCAATGCCCGCAAAAGGGAGTAGAATGAAGGGGGGGAAAGGGGGTACATAATTCCACCCCGGAGCATTATAGATTCGAGTCTTCTTGCAGTATCCTTATAGACTACCTATGCTTGATATCCCAGTCAGTTGAACCTCAACCCCCCCCCCCCCCGAGTCTGTTTGAGTACATACGACCCGTCCTTGTCCTGCCAGCTGCCTGCACAGATCTGCCTACCCTCTGTCCGCCGGCGCTCAAAGGGGGATATCTTGTGACCAGTTTCGCGTTTTTCTATGGCACTTCACGGCACTGGTAAGTTGAAGAGTCGGAGAGGTCGTTATGGTATGTATGGTTGTGTCGAGTTGAGGCTGTTATGTAGGTAGGTACCACCTACCTTAGGTACGCATCGGAAACCGCAGATCGTGTTCTGCAGCTTCATGTTTGAAAGCGGTCACCAATCACAGCTCACAGTCTCCTGTCGAGCGCGAGTTATTCCAGTTCTTGTCTAAAATGGCTCATTGGTGTGACTTGCATGGCATTGACGACCATTTGCGTTCAGCGATGTTTGGTGGTGACCGGAAGGGAACCTGGATTGACGCGGAAGGGGCCGGGGAGTAGCAGACTCTGGTCCATCCGTTCAAGACCAAGAAGAATGTGAACCTGCAAGTCGTTTGGGTTGTAAAAGTAAAAGGAGATGGAGATGAGCTGAAATGGAAACATCCACTTCAGCGAGGCAGTCTCTGAGAGCCAGGACGGGATGTCTGTCGCACCACCTAAAAGTGACGATAGAGGCGCTCGGAGTTCCCTTTCCCACGAAATCCCACCTGTTCATGTTGCACCCATCGTCGCCAAATCTCGCATGATCACCCGACTCGTGGGGCCGTAAAACGGGATGGCGGTGAAACCCAGCGTATAGCGACACAGACATCCTTCCGCAGGCGCGGGTGCGCAAATTTGAGGCTGAACATTTTCCTACAAAGGAAGCCGAGTGGCTGTCTCAGGTAGGTAGATTGAAGTTCACGCCCTCCTCGGGCTCGCATGTCTTGATATCGTGGATGGCATGGACATCCTGGTTCATCATTAAGTCCATGTCTCTCGAGAGGTGTAAGTCGAGTGTCGTGTTTCAAGCCAGGAGCTCGGGGACGGGGACGGGAACGGAGACCGAGCTCGCCGATAGAACTCTAATGGCAGACTCGTGATAATTCATTCGCATGCACATCGATAGCTAACATTGATGGTCTCCCACAAGTCGTGGAGTCCTTCGTTTCGATAGGTAGGTTCACAACCGTTGAGAGTTGAAGACACTCCGTAGGCTCCTTTTAATGTCTTGCGTACATATGTACAAGCAAACCCCAACAGCTTTGAACGGGGTACATACCTAGGTACGGGTACGGAATCTCACGGGAGTGGGGGACAGGAGGTACATATGTACCCCAGAAAGGGGGAGGGGAAGGGATCAAATGCAGACGAGGCATGATGTGGATGCCAGGTATGAAAGGTTGAGAAAGTTAGGGAGGTGAGCTGGAAAGCGGTGCGTTCAAGAATTCGTCTTTCGACATCACTTACCTAAGTAATAACGAGAACCCCTGAAACCATTTTCCCACATAGAGATACACTTGAATCGAGCTGCACGTCTTTGTGCTAGTTCCTCGACCTTACGCTCGTATATCTTAGTCAACTGATTGCTAATACAACAACGAATCATCACAAACAACCCACGTCAGCCAAGCATGCCAGATGCAATTGTGCCTTAAGCGGTTTGGTGGTGGTGCTGGACTTGGCCGTCAGCATCGTCGCTTGGCATGCCTGCCGCCATGGGTTTCTGCCAGCTCTATGGTAGGTAGCAACTATGGCAAGATGCGGTGTATGAGGCTGCATGAAGCTTTGCATCGGCATAGCCGACTTGCCTGGCTCCTGACAACGCTCGGGAAAGTAATGAGGATGTGTGTAATTCTAGTGATGTCTGTGAATAGCTTCATCGGTGGCTACCGGTTATCCGCGTCGCTAGGTGCGCAGTAGTAGTAGTCTAGGAAAACGACCGAGTAGTTTGAAGTGGGTGTGGAAGCGAGAGATCAAACCAGAATGAAAGAGTTATGAGTATTGTATATTTAACTGAGATATGTGATAGGCGATACTACACTTGTCAACACTGGTGGCATTCAAACAGTGAGTGTCTCCGTTGTCTCAAAATTGTATATGCCAGCTCTAGCTATCCAAACATTATCCATTATAGCTCCTGGCCAGATATTCAATTACAATTCGTTTGACACATTTTAATGGGGGTAAGGGTAAAAAGCCCATCAGACTCTCCCCTGACGACCAACACTCTCCACGCGGAAGCCCAACTTCTCCATGCCCGCCACCTCCAACACTCCCCTACCATCAAACACCCAGTGAGGTTTGTGCATGTGGTAGTGAACTTTCCTCCAGTCGAGCCTGCCCTTGAAGACGTGCTCCTGTCCCGCTCCGTAACCACTGGTACCCGTTTCCTTCTCGATGAAACAGTCTGGACAGTCCTCAGCGCAGTCGGGTACGGAGTTGAAGCGATGCAATGGATCTTCCTTATCCTCCGCATCTGTTGACTGCAGTAAAAAGGTATGAAGAGCAAGGAGCTCAGTCTCGGTTGGCTCCTCACCCTTGAACGGTCGTGGGTCGGGGACAACGGCCTTGACAGGCGCAGCCTTGGGGGCCAGGACCTCGGCAGACGCTGATACCGGCTCACCGGTGTTCTTAAACTCATCAAACTCGGTGGTAATTAGTAGCGCATCAGAGGAGTGACAGGCCTCGTAAGCGTCTGCGTAGACAATGACAGGGCCTCCGTTTCTCTGTAGTACCTCGGCGCCGACATAGCGACCGATATCCTCGGCCATCTGCGCTGGGTTGCAGCAGGGGTCGTAGACGGCAATCTCCCGTGGCCCTTCCTCCACCAAGGTTCGGATAATCTCCACTGCTGGCGACTCACGGGTATCGTTGGTATCCTTCTTGAAGGCGTAGCCAAGCATGGTGAGTTTCTTGCCAATGAGGGTATTGTTGAGACACCTCACGACACGCGAAGCGAACCTGTTCCTGGCGAACTCGTTCATGGTGATGACATTTCGCCAGTAGTCTGCTACCTCGGGTAGTTGGAGGCTCTCGGCCAAGTAAGCCAGACTGAGCACATCCTTCTTGAAGCAGCTGCCACCGAAACCGATACCGGCCTTGAGGAACTTGCTGCCGATACGGGGGTCGGCACCAATCGCACCCGCAACCTCACTGACATCGGCGCCAGTCACCTCGCACACGGCCGCAATTGAATTGATACTGCTGATGCGCTGGGCGAGCATAGAGTTCGCGACAAGCTTGGCAAGCTCAGAGCTGAACACATTAGTCGTGATGATCCGTGACCTCGGGATCCAAGCGGAGTAGACAGATGCTAAAGCGGCGGCTGCGCGCTGACCAGATGGTGTTGCACTGGAGCCGATCAAAATACGATCTGCGTTGAGAAGATCCTTGATAGCAGTTCCGGCAGCCAAAAATTCGGGGTTGCTGAGAACCTCGAAGTGAATACCGGGCCTATGGAGTGCAAGCTGAGGCACAGTTAGCGAGCCAACCCTTTTACATAACCAAACCGGTTCTCCTTACAGTGTCTTGTACAAACTGCGCCGTCCGACATGGGACTGTAGACTTTTCTACAATGATGGCGCCCGGCCGGGCATGCTGCGCAACCACATTGGTGACAGCCTCGAAAGCAGTCATGTCCGTGGCAGAACCTGCGCCGGCACCACGGCTCTTGGTTGGCGTATTGACCGCAATCAGAACGATGTCGGCTTCGCTGATAGACTTGGCTACATCGGCTGTGAAGAAGAGGTTTGGCTGGCGGGCAGGAATAGGTTTCAAAACATTGTCTCCGCACTGGCTACCGCATTCTGAGGCCGGAGTGGACGTATCCGAGACATCTGGCGTATTCGAAGATGTTGTGTTGGTCGTGGAGAGGGACCTAGTCTCGATAGTGCATTCCTTGGATCCGTCACGGGCAATGCGCAGAATGTGGTTCAAGCCGGGCTCGTAGATAGGGGGATGTACAGAGTTCCATCGTCGAATGCGCTTCTCGTCCTTGTCGACAACCGTCACTCGGATATGGGGGTTATTGAAGGCAATAACAGCCGCAGTAGGGCCACCTGGAGATCTGTTAGTCTACGAACGCTCGACTGTAATCCCCACAGGTTGGCAAGACTCACCAACATAGCCAGCGCCAACACAGCAGATGTTGCGGACTGGCGGTGTTCTGGCCGTAGTGTCGAACAGCGTGGACGACAACGATCTGGAGGTGCTCTGGGGCTTCATGGCGGGGATCCCCGGTTGTTCATCCGCAGCCTGGAGGACGGGACTGAAGGACAAGCTGCTTCCTGGGGTCGTTGGTGCGGTGGAGACGTCGAGACTAACGTCGTTCCCCAGGTCCAGAGTTGAGGGTAACTGATGGGCCATTGCCTTGTGCAAGTGTCTCTCCTAGTGTAGAGACAGGCGGAGTTGACGGGGAGGAAGAGGCAGCGGAAGGGATGAAAGGAGAAACAAGCGGGAACTGACGGGAATCAACGGGTATGGACATGAGAAGTGAACTGGACAATCGGACTACTTCCAATATGGCCTGATAGCGCCAGCAGGATGGTCCTGGAGAGGCTGCCAAGAATGGAGAATCCGGCTTCCAGTGGGTGGAAGCAAACGATTCTGGGGAAGAAAGAAGTGAGAGAAGTCAAGCCGAAGGCGGCGTGGCTCAGGAATTGGTTAGATTCAGGAGGCCAAGAGGATTGGGAAAAGGGTGGACATGACGAAAGGTGGAGCGGTGGATGTCGATCGGCCGGGTTGTGTGTGTACATGTCGAAGGTATTTCCATCATCCATCTGTCGGATCTCGGCAAGTCTTGGACAAGCAGCATCTTGGTATTAGTCGGGGTTTCTTGGACTTGGCTATTCTTGAGGTGCTTGAACTACTAACACAGTAGATCTAGCATCCTGCCTTTGTCTGCTCTGTTCGTGAGGGTGACCCGAATTGTTGGCCATTTAACCCGTAAAATCGCCGTAAAAAAAAAAGAGTCCATCCGCCCCAGTGACAACATGCCCATATCCATCAAGTCAAAGTCTTGTTCGCTTCCGGCTGGCTTGTTGACATTGGCATCTTGAAGAGAAATGGAGAATGGTGATGTCTTGTCTCAGACGAACACGATAGACAGACTAGGGAAGAGGCGGGCACATGAATCTGCAAGGTACTAGAACTAGCGGCCTGTACACGTGTAGGTACAATAGTAGCGCAAGCCGAGGGATAGAAACACAGTTGGATGTCGCTCAGTGGTCGAGTTGCCGCCAACAACTAAGGAGACGGACTATTCAACTTGATGATTTTGAAGCTGACTGATTTCTTGTCCCAACTGGAAGTCCAACTGAAATGAATTGTGTCAGCTGTCAATTGCAACTGCCAATATTAGAAGAAATGTCGAGCAATGTCCACCGCTGTTGCCGTCTGATGTTTCTTTTTGCTCGCATGTGTTTGTTGGTCTTGGCGGACGTGATACCGGGTCTGGAGATTTCTCGATCGGCCAATCATTGGCTAGGAGTCACGAGAATAGTGAAAGGAGTGGAGAATAGCAGTCAGGGCCAAGAACCCCCCGCTGACATGGATGGCCGGGATGTTTCCCTCCTCATCCGGGGACGCGCGTATGCGCCCCAAGTTGGGATGTCCTGGCAGTTGCGGCCACTTGCGCCGTGATATCCGAACGAGCAATTGCGATTCCGTCACAATTTAGGAACCGCAATTTCGTTGTAACAAATCTTTGAAAAGGTAGGCGCAATGGTCGTCGCATCAGTTGCCAGGAAGCAGCAATCTGCCACTTGCCAGGCACGCGACAAATGTTTTCGACTGGTCGGTGAGTTGCGGCATAAATCGAACTTGGTCCAGTCGCTCGCTCTCTGCCCGTTCAAAGAGACTGGCAGCGTTCGGAATCTTTCGTTTTGGTTATCCTTCTCCCAGCACTTGTTCAACCGATCCTACCGCGCTTGATATCGAGAACCCTCAACCGGCCAATCCAACACTGGCCATTCGAACACCATTGATGTTTCCGAAACGTCGATCGCGCATTCGGTGAGCCTTGCCCGTCCAAAAGAGAACATTCGATCCGACCCATACCCTCCACGCGCTACAATCCTACGTTCAGATTTCACATTGGAGATGCCAGATGCCCGTGGCTCGATCGTACTGCGATACACAAACATCAAGCGATGACACAGTACCGAAGCTCGACCCAGGTTTTTCCAAGAGTTGGGTGGAAGATTGCAACAAGCCAGGATGACGTAACATCAACCCTGGTTTAGTTGTTAGCGCGGTTCCTGCGACAGAGTTGCGAAGAGTGCGTTTAGAAGTCCCGCGCTAACAACCAAATCAAGGTTGGTTGTATACCGTAGCATTCTGCCCGCACAGCGGGAGCAGCGTAGCATTCGAGCTACTGGTACCAAGCAACACCATCCCTTACCCATGTCATCCCGCGATCCCTCGTGGCTCTAACCTCTACCGAAATTCCCGACGGCGACAGCCCATAACTCAACCGTTATAGCTCAAGTCACTGGCAAAAGGCTCCGGCTGCGGCGTCCAAAAGAATATGCTACCCATCCCCTGAACTCTCAAGTCGCGATCAAGCAACTCCCGGTAGCATTTGGAGTTTTCCCCGGAATCGGTAGATTTCCAAGTAAGACACCTCCTTATCCGGTGATCTGTTGGCTTTAGGCTCGATTTTGAAGGCCCAAGGGCCCACAGCATTGGCATCCCGTTCATCAAGTGAGGTCTGGAGTTTGAGGCTGCTCAAGTGCGCTGATGACTTTCGGTTCGAAGCGATCAGATGATTGCCTGGCTCGACAGTGCCTCCCGCAAAACAGAATTCGGGAACTTGGACGACATCTAGGCCCACATTATTCGCACTCTGGACCCTTGCTGGGGAGTATCCCCGGCTTACACTGATACAAGGCTCAACCATCTGTACAGATGCCTTGCACTTAGGGCTGTCATTGCAAAGCTGCGATCGAGTTCACCAGCCGACCTACATCAATCAGCCTGATCCGATGAGAACCCGGAGAGGATTAGTTGCGGAGAAGAGCCCCAAAGTGTGCTCCATTAGAGCTGGACTGTTTTCCATTGTTCGAAAAGGACAATTTCGGCCATCTCAACTTTCTGTGCGGGAGGGGTGTTTGATCGATGTCGACTGTCCCCACTTGGGATGTAAGAGGCCCGAAATTGCAAGCCACAGAGGCACATGCATACAGTGAACATGGAACGTGAGCCTGGCCAATGTCGTTACGTCCAGAGTCCTATGGATAGGGGTGTACAATTTTTCGAGTTGACATCTGTCGCGACTTAGGAGGACTATGAGACGCGTTTGTGACATTTTCCAGTGCTGGTGTGCCTTGCTGTCCCTTTGGTACACACCTGTGCATTTGCTCTCTCTTTCATACCTAAGGAAACGTTTAGCGCCGAATTCGATGCCACTCCAGTACGGGATACTACTTGTCCTCAACGCCGGAGGCCCGATATGCTATGTCTCGTTCCATCCGTCCCCTAACATATACAAGGGTACTAATGCGCCAGTTGTCTTCTTTGCGACCTTGCTGGCTCCAAAGTCCGTTTGATCCGCTGATAAGTGTTTGTAGTGACCGTCGGAGCGGGTGCCAGAGGACATTGGAGCTTCAGGAGGACCAACGAAGTTTGGTCGGAAAGCATCAAAGCCTGACAGTCACTCGGATGAATACGTCTCCTGCAAGTAGTAACTGGATCCAGCTACTTGCATCGGTTGCTAACACTTCCGCGGTGTCTCTCTGTCCGTCATTTGAGGATTGATTTTGATGGGCTGCCAACAGAGCATGGTTTCTTTGGAAGTCTTCTACTTAAGAGTTGCTCCGTCCAGACGGGTTCAGACGATGAAGCACAAGGACACCGCGCCATCAACCCTCTTAACACCCTTCACAGTCTTACCCTCTCAGTCCCAACACCGAACAGCACTCTTGAAATAATTACCGTCGTTTCAGTCTCCCCTGCCTCTCCCTACGATCACAGTCTGGCCGAAGAGATGGTAACCTTCCAGAGTGGTGCCTTGAGCAAGTTGTGCTCCAAGGATCAGCAAGAACTTTTAGATGCCATCGATCGTCTCCGTCTGGAGGGCATCAACAACTATGTCTCATTGCCGCAAATCATTGTCTGCGGTGATCAGTCATCCGGCAAAAGCTCTGTCCTGGAGGCCATCTCTGGCGTCGCTTTTCCTATCAAGGCGAACTTGTGCACTCGCTTTCCCACGGAAGTTGTTTTGCGCCGCACCCTCGACATAAGCGCCCACGTTTCCATTGTACCTCATGAAGATGCCAACGCGACTGAGCAAAAGGCCCTATTTGCCTTCAAGGAGAAGATGACCTCCTTCGACCACCTGCCGGATATTATCGAGAAGGCCAAGAACTACATGGGAATCTCCACGACACAAGGCAAGGCGTTTTCCAATCATCGCCTTCGCGTTGAGATCACTGGTCCCGATCGTCCACACCTTACTATCGTTGATCTTCCCGGTCTCATACATTCGGAAACGAAGAACCAAACTGCCGCAGATGTCCAGCTGATCCAAAACGTCGTCCGGTCTTACATGAACGAATCCAGGAGTATCATCTTAGCAGTCGTCTCGGCAAAAAACGACTTCGCAAACCAGGTGGTGTTGAAGTTGGCTCGCGCGGCCGACCCCCCCGGTCATCGCACTCTCGGTATCATCACCAAGCCTGATGCGTTACATCCTGGGTCCGAGAGTGAAAAGCAGTACGTCGACCTTGCCAAGAATCAGGAAGTCGAATTTCGTCTTGGGTGGCATGTACTCCGGAACAAGGATTCCGATAAGGAAGCCAAGAACGTTGTCGACCGTGACACCATGGAGCAACAGTTCTTCACTCAGGGCGCCTGGACTGAGCTCCCGCTCGCCCATCTTGGCATTGACAAACTTCGTGAGAGACTGAGCAAGGTTTTACTCAAACAAATTGCCTCTGAGCTTCCCAATGTGATGGAGGAGATCGAGGCCAAGTTTGAGGCATGCAATGCTCAGATTCAGAAGCTCGGTGATCCTAGGGCGAAGGAGGCTGAACAGCGTCTCTACATGTACACGCTTAGCCAGTCTTTCCAGTCCCTTGTGAAGGCTGCTGTGGATGGTACTTACAACCACGACTTCTTCAAGGACGCCAAGACCGACACTGGTTATAGACAGCGAATCCGAGCCGTGGTACAAACTCTCAATGAGAGATTCGCCGACGAGATTGCGTCCCGCGGTCATCACTATGCAATCGAGACGTACCATTCCCGCGTCGTTGGTGACAAGATGGTCTTGATTTCTGAAGAGAAGTTCATCGAGCATATTGAGTGTCTCCTGAAGCGTACTAAAGGTCGGGAGCTGCCGGGTACCTTCAACCCTATGATTGTTTCGGACCTTTTTCTCGAGCAAGCACGGCCGTGGGGTGATTTGGCTCGTGAACATGTCCAAAGAGCTTGGGAGGCTGCTAATCAATTTTTTGATCTCATCATTGCCCATATTGCGGACGCTTCGACCTTGAAGACCCTGAAGAAGGAAATCTTTGGACCGTTTATGGACGAGATTCTGGCTGATATGATGGAGAAGGCCAGCGAGCTTCTGATACCGCACCAGAGTGGCCATCCTATCACCTATAACCAGTCCTTCACAGATGCGCTCCATACGGCCCGAGAGGAGCAATCGAAGAAGAGGCTGGAAAAGGCAGTACGCTCATTCTTCGGCAATCAGTGCACAGAAACAGACATTCATCACCCAACAAATGGGTATTGTTCCAACTGTCGAAAAAATTCCTCGGGTCACAGTGGAACCAACATCAAGGAATTCGTGGATGCACTAGCACGCACTGAACAGAATCCGGAACGTTTTGCGGCCCAAGAAGCCTTGAGTTGCCTCAACGCCTACTACACGGTATGAGCTATGACTATGCCATTTGTCCAGTGCATATTTCAACATCCACTTACACTGAACACTGTTCCAGGTAGCAATGAAGCGTTTCATCGACGATGTAGCCGCCCAGGTGATCGAAGATAAGCTGATTGACCCTCTTGAGAGTATCCTGTCTCCCGTCTCAATCTTCGGAATGGACTCCAAGCAGATCGCCATCATCGCCGGAGAATCCGAGGATAGCCGTATTGAACGAGAACAGCTAAACAAGCAGCTTACGGTGCTCCAGAAGGGTATGGACACGTGTAAGCGCTTTACCGGGATGAAGTTTACTGGTAGTAAGTCCGATCATCCCATGATCATGTTCTTCAACACTGACGGAGGAGTAGACTCGCTGTTTGTCTCCTCAACTTCCGACACCGGTTCCGCGTCTGGAGCTCAAAAGATGCCTAGCCCAATGGGTGGTGCAGGCAAGCGCAAGACCAAAGCGCAGAAAGACGAAAAAAAGCAGCCACAGAACGCAGGGGTATAGCTCCTGACACCTCTTTCTGATCTGCAGGAGATGTTGACAGTCATTCAAGGCTAGCGCTTGAGCCCGGCTGTTAACAGCGGCAAGCGACCGAAACTCATACCTTCATGGAGAGTAATCCCTTGGCTCCAGGGCATGACTTCTCGCAGGGATATTATCATCTCCTGGCGCTACCAGGGGGTGATGAGAGAGACGAGGGTGGAACATTAGGTTATGATTGCGCAGAGGTCCGTGAGCTCCATGCCATAGCTGACATAGATTGAATTTGAGTCTGCTTTCCATATACTGCGCATGGCAGTGATAATAATTCACAGGGTACCAAGCGAACCGCTAATCCCACTGCGGAATCGCATCGCAAATCTCAGCCACCAGCGTCCAAGTTGGCAACAATACTCTGACAGAGGCACCTGGATGGTCAACCCATTCCCAAACCGGCGGTGTATCTTTGATGCTCCTGAAGGATAGGACTGAGATATACATCACAACAAAGGGAACAAAGCCCCGATCTGAAACGAGATCCAACTCTATAAGTCCAACTTCTAGCTATTTCCTTTGTTCGCTGACTTCGCTTTTTTCACGCGCGTACACATACTAGGTACTTACCTGCCACGAGGAACTGAAACCTCTCCCAGACTCGGTCAAGAACAGTATCCTCCTGCATCGCATCCGAAAGATTTTGTTCTTCGCCGAAACTCAGTACATCACATGAGCTTCAATCTCTACCGTCTCTGACCAAGCTATTCAATGCTCAACCCAACCGCCAACCGCGGTGCCAAACGCCGGTACCCATCCGCCAACGCAACAGACTACAACGAGATCGAACCCCCGCGCGTCCCTCTCTTTTGCATGCCCCTGACCCAAAGTCGCAAACTCATTCGATTTCCCTACATCCCAATGCCCTCCACCACGAAAAACACCCCACGCCCAACCAAGAGGGTAAAATGGAACAAGGAGCCGGCGCACTGGCGCACAACACCCGGTGACTTTGTCGACGGCACCGTCCTCCATCCTTCCTCTTCCTCTGACAATGATGACGACGACACCAATCACATTTCAGGCTCAAATCAAACCTCGGCTTCCTCAGACGGTAGCAACGCGTCATCAGACATAATCATGCTCGACGGCAGCCCGTGCTCTTCCAAAGCCGAACTCGCTCGGCTCCCCCCGAAGAACAACAACAAGAACAAGCGACCACTCTCCGAACCAGCGCTGTACCAGACTATTGAAGAGGCGGTGGCAAGGACGTTGAAAAGACGGCTGGTGCCGCATTTGAATAAGGTCGAGGAGATGGTGCAGCTGAATGCGGCGGAGGCACTAGAGAGGACGAGGGAGAGAATACGGATTGCGTATCAGGTGGATTTCGAAAAGTTGGAGGAACAAGTGAGGAAGGCGAAAAGGGTGTGTAAAGAACGGGAGAGGGAGATTGAGCGGTTGGTGAGGGAAAGGGAGGGGGGGTATTGGGGGGATGGGGATGTGGCTGAGGGTCAGGGCGGGGAGGGCGCAGAGGGAGAGAAAAAAGGGGAGGAGATGGCTGTGGAGAGGGTGAAAAGATTATTTGTAGAGTTCAGAGCGAAGGTGTGGGAGTTTGTGAGCAGTTCTGCACTACAATTGGAAACGAAGAAGGCGAAGGTGATGGAGGTGGATATCATGCGATTGCCGTGGGTGCCGGATCAGCAGCTGTTTGGGAGCGCGTCGGTGGAGGTGAGGAGGTTTTTGGTTATGGCGGCTGTGTTTCAGGTGTTGTATTCGAGGATTTTGAGGCCCGGGCATAGAACGTTTGGAGCCGAGCTGGATGGGGAGGTGGATGAACGGGGGGAGACGGGGCGCGTAGAGAGGCAGTTGGAGGATATCGAGGGGTATTTGATGAGGCATGAGAAAGGTATGTTATCCGTCTTGACTTTTGAGGGTATGGGACGCTAATGAGATACGACAGTGAGACACAAAGGCGAAGCAAAATGGCGAGCGGTCAACATCAACCTCTTCAAGCAACTTCGAAACGGGATCTTGACGGTTGAAGCTAAGAGCGCAGCCCAAACATTGATCGGGTACCTTGAGCCCTTGATGAACTTCACCTTCTCGCGGAACAAGAAAATGGTCGAAAAGATTATCGAGCAGCTTTGCGAGCAGGCTGTGGATCTGAAACTGGCGATCAGGAAGTCGCCAGTCCCATTACGGATCGAAATTGCATCGAAAAGCACCGACGAGGAAGACGATGAAGATCCTCCTGAGTGGGAACCAAAGGTGGACAAGACCGGAAAACCGTTGATCGACCCGCGATGGCACGAGAAAATGGGACAGCTAAAGTTGACGACAGAGGAGAGGGACGTGAGCACCAGGGTCAAGTACATCGCCTTCATCCCGTTCGGAGCGTTGGCGAGATGCGAACCCAACGGACTCAAGGTGGCTGTGGAAAGGGCATGGGCGATTGGAAGGGCCTAGCCCTCGTCGTCTTCGTCAACACCGCCCGAGATGGTCAAGGGCTTTGATTGCTGTTGTCGTTAACAGTGGGGTCCACGCGGCCCCTGAGCCGCTGGATCGGCAGTCGACCCGGGGTTGTGTACTCCACTGCTACTCTACCCTTGCGGTGATGCGGCCGCACATCCGCTCCGGCCCGCTCCCGGATATTGCAACCGCGGAGTCCGGAGCTAAGACAAGAGATTTTATTGGATAGAAGGAGTTAAGGCACGATACTTGATGCGGCTTTGGGCTTATGTCAGAATCAAGGAGCGACGACGATGGGGCAAAGCCAGGCAGTGCTAGATAGCATCATTTCCCGTCGGCCGCTTCAGAGTTGCTGGCAATGATATATAGCTTGATGTTTCTTTCCCATCCGTCCTTTGAACCCTCTGTTTCCTCTCCCTTGTTCTTCTTAACCCATTGCATTGCAAGCACACCAAAATCACCAATCCATCATGCATCTAATCCTCACAGGCGCCACCGGCCTCATCGGCTCCGCCGTCCTAGACGCCATGATCAAGACCAAAGACATCACCAAGATCTCCATCATCAGCCGACGACCCGTCAAGATGGCCGAAGACGCCAAGGACCCGCGCATCAACGTCATTCTTCACAAGGATTTCGAGAAGTACGACAGTGAGGTACTCAACCAGCTCCAGGGTGCAACGGGATGTGTTTGGGCGCTGGGAATCAGTCAGAATGCCGTTGGCAAGGAGTATGTTTTTCTTTCCCCTCTGTTTTTCTTCACAAAACCCCCAAAACTGACAATAGTCACAAAAAGGGAATACGTCAAAATAACCAAAGACTTTCCCCTCGCCGCCGCCGCCGCTTTCCAGACCTTACCCCCTTCTTCTTCTTCTCCTCCCGACCAAGATAAACAACCCTTCCGCTTCATCTACGTCTCCGGCGAAGGCACCACCACCACCCCTCTCTCCTCCAAACCCCTCTTATCAAGACTCACCACCCCCTGGTTCGCCATCATCAAAGGCCAAGCCGAACTCGCCCTCTCCCAGCTTTCTAGTCCCACCTTCCTACCCTTCTCTATGCGCCCCGCCTTCATCGACGCGGCCGCCCACCCTGCCATTCACCCGTACATCCCCAAAGTGTCCGGCCTTTATACTTTGAGCAACTGTGTTTTGGGACCACCCATCCGAGTGGGGTACAAGAAGATGTGGAGTCCTACGGAACATTTGGGCAAGTTTTTGGTGGAGATGGCGATGGGCAAGTGGGATGAGACGATCAAGAAGGAGGCGGAGGCTTCGAATGAAAAAGGGTTTGAGAAGTTGGAAGGGGGTGGGATGGTGGTGGTGGGGAATGAAGGGTGGAGGAGGATTGCTTCGTTGGAGGGGTAGGTGCCTCTAGGGAGGTATCGGTCTTTTTTCTTTTTTTCAGAATAGAATAAGTCGGTCAATTTGGATGAGAGAGAGAGAAAGGAAGGAGAGAGGAAGAAGAAGAGGAGGAATGTAAGATGGTTGAAGGTACAGGCGGCGGGAAGTGGAGGAGAAAGATTGTGGGCGCCATGAGATGAGAATGTAATGGTATGGAAGATGTTGGCTTTTTTTTCTGGCGTGGTTTAATGTTTTGGATGGTCGTTCGTACGCGGGCGGGTTCATAAACCTTTGGGCTATATACAAGAGTTGCGTAGTTATACCTGCTGGCCACTTGTTCATCAACAGGGAGTGAGAATGCATCATCTTGGTACGGGACAATGGGATGCATGTCGACAGCTGTCAAAACCGAGGGTTGGGTTCAGTTGGAATGATATAGACACAGTAACATTGAGTTTCTATTCAGACGGTTGTAGATAAATGGTCGGCCGAACGTCCGGCACCGCACCCCGCATGCCGAATGTGCAAGTATCCTAAATTACTGCCCATATGGCGGGACGACCTTGGGGAACTGCTGGACACACGCCCCACCACGGTTGACATCCTCACCCAGGCCGGCAGACAACCAGACCTGTGAGCCGCACCAGAGAATGTTCTTTCTTCCGATGGAATCCTGAAGCGTGAGCTCACCAGTGGCGGGATTAACGCATCCCTTGATCTTGCTAATCCGGCCACCCTGTGCAATTGCGCTTTCGATAGATTCTTTGGTGTTTACCTGGGGCCAGTTGCTTCCCGAATTGGCGGTCGAGATATAGACATAGTATGTGTAGGTATAGGGAGCAATTTTGTCGTGAAGGTACAGAGAGCCTTCGCTATCAAGAGCAAAGTTGTACCGGGGCTGGATGCTCTGGGAGGTGGTGGTGCTACCAGCTTGCCAGTTTATGCCACCGGTCAGGGCGTTCAGCATGTTGGCGTACATGTAGAGGTCGTTGTTGTTGAAGGTAGTCATTGCACGGAAGGCGCCGGTGTTGATTTGACACACAGGTTGCACGGGCTCGGGGGCTAAGGTCGCGGTCTCGATCGCGGTGACAGTAGCAGTGAGGGAGACGACATCGGTCTGAGTGGCAGTGACCGTCTCAACATCATCCACAACAACAGTCACGGTAGTCGAGGCTGTGGCCGTCACTGAGACCAACTCAGTTTCCGTAGTGGTAACGGTGGCAGCGACAGAGGCAAAAACGGTCTAAGAAGTCAAGTCAGCTTGGTTCCCCTGCGAGTCTCGACATGGTGAGAACTTACAGTGGTCTCTTCGACAGTAACAGTTGAAATAGGAACAGGAACGGTGACGGTTACGATCTCAGCACCGACGCACTTGCAGGCCGACTTGTACTTGTCGAAGGACGGGCAGTCCAAGGCGTACTCGGGAAGCGCCGGAGAAGACTGTACGGGAGCAGGCTCGACCGAGGCCGAGCTGGTGGGCTCCACGAACGTCAAGGTATCGATGTCGCGCTTCTTCTCGGTCGGAGCAGGGACGGTGATGGTCTGGAAGACCGTCTCGGTGCTGGCAATGGTCGTTTCGGTTGTGAGCTGAATGACTGTCTCGGTACCAACGGTAACGGCAGAGCTCTCGGTGAAAAAGATCGTCTCGGTGGCAGCGGTGGTTGACTCGATTTCGGTGACAATCTCGGTGCCAAGGACGGTGGCATACTGGGTAGAGGACACAGTAACGGTCTCGGTCACGATGCGGGCCGGGGCCGACACAGTCTCGACAAGGACCGAGGCGCAGTCATCAATTCCATGTTGGTTCAGGACAATGGCTGTTGTGAGATCTTGGTTAGTATTTCTTGTGACAACATCTTACTGGAAGCAATCGTACCTTTCAAGCACTTGTTGCTGCGACAGCAGGCGGCCGAGGCCAGGTTCAGCCAGGCAAAGCCCGAGGCCAGGAACAAAGCTTGCTTCATGATCACAACCAAAGTGGTCTCGTTAAAGAATGACTGGAGTGAGTGGTGAGCGAGTGTGTTGAGACGTCAACCTCTTTTTGTCGAATCCCGAATCCACGGTTGGCTGTGTCGATCCCTTTTGTTTGGGTATGGAAATGGAACGCTTTTATTCACACATGCGGGAGAAGCAAGGAGAGCGGCTGAAGGCTGAAGTCGGTCCATGTGTAATTTCCGTGTGCTGGTGGTGATAGGACGCCACACGAGCTATCCGCGATGGTGCATCTCCTTTCAGTTGGACGAATCTCGACCATTTCCCGCTAACCCACCTCAGCCCATCCCTAGGAGGACTAGTAGTGTGTTGACATGTTGCCGGATATTTGGGAGACGGGCAAACACACGTGTAGGCCACTAAACATGGGGACTAAGAAGCTTTCCATGAGGGAATCTGGCGTGGTTAAAAACGATAGCGCGGTCAATAGCGCGGCCGGATCCGTACTCGCTTGGCGGCCGATGACAGCTGAGCCGCCATCGTGTAGACGAAGAGTTGGAGGGAATGGGGGATCCTGGGAGCCCTAGAACAACAGAGCCCATAAGAGTCCAGAACGTTGCGCACGTTGAGATTGTGGAGTCGAGATGAGATTGGAAAGGTGAGGCTGATTGCTGACGGATTGTTGCTTGATGATTGCTCAGATCATGCTGTCGTCGAATTTCGCAAACAAACTCAATAGTCGGAATGACATCCAATTTCCAGTGGTTGCAGGTGCGCCTCCCTTCTGTGCCTCTGATTTTGCCGTCGAGCCGGGGTAAAGCAGGCCGATTCGACGCCACGGAAGGAGTGGCTTTCAGTGGCTCCAGTGGCTTTTAGCTTTAGTGCACGTGCCAGATCTTTCAATTGTTAGTGCTGGGACCCGGAATTGCACTCACCATTCCTCGTTTGGCCAAAAAAACAACTATTCCATCGCGAGATTCACATCTGACATCCGCTCGGAAACCAGAGTTTAAGGATCAATCACTCACTTACTTGACCGCGTGAAGCAAAGACGATGACAAATATCCACGCTACTTCGACATTCGGCCGCCGGACCAATTCGACAGGATGATAGATACAGTCAGATTGCTAAGCTCGATACTCGACAACACCCATTCCTCAGACATGATGCGGACCACGTCTCTCGGACTCGGCGTCGTTCCATGATTCCATCTCGTACTGCCGAACTCCACGAGGCCCATCGGCACCCTTAGACCCAACCTTCTCCACCCCGGGCTGCAACTGCTCAGCACTGTCGGCATCCGGCATCTTGACAAAGCTGGGGAGCTCGTTCTGCTTGGACGTGTTCGAGCTTACTCCCAGGAGGGACATGAGGGACAGGAGGCTCTCGGTTGGTAAGATGCGTGCCAGAATGGGTCGTAGCGTAGGGCCGCATGCAGCAACAATACCGATATGGACCTCAGCCAGATTCCAGATGGAGAGACCCGTGAGCATGGCTATGTCACTGCGTTAGCTATCAGATGGGATAGGACAAGGAAAACTGGGGCTTACAGATGGCATCGGACGTCCACAGACCCAAGCTTGCCTTGATGTAGATGTAGGCTTTGGCGATGGACGCACCCACGGACCTGTCACCTAACGTTAGCTTGGATGCCACTGTACAAGCTCGACTGAAAAGACTCACAGGGCACCGATCATAAAAGTCAGCAGCGTCAAGAATCGGGTACGCCTGTCCATCTTCATGCTGAAGATCACGGGGATGGGGATGAGCAGTGTGATAAAGTCGGTGGCAACATCACTGCCCACCATGGCATATCCGGTCGGGATGGCGCTTCCACAGTGATCCAAATACGCTTGTGGTTGTCCGAACAATGCCTTGAGATGGGAACCGCATTCTAGCAGGCCAGCCAGGACAAAGGACAGAGTCCACACAATAATGACGGCTATCCAGACCATAAGGAAACGACGAAACACTACCCGGGCAAAGAGGTGCCAGAACAGGAAGCACACAGACAGCTTGATCAAGCCGAGGGTGGCGATACCGAGGAGCAGGAACGAGAGTTCGATCTGGGCAAATGTCGGTTAGAATGGGACAGAGCAAGGCATGGATAGGTACGAAGCGCACATGTTTGGCCTTGTTCAGACGTCCGTTGACTGCTTTGGGGTCTTCGATCGATGCCCCTAGTGGATATCCCAAAGCTTGTTCCTTCACGCCTGTTTTCTCGTTAGAGGTTGCGTCCAAGCCAAGCAGAGATGGTCGGCGTCTTCACTTACCATAGATCTCCATCACGGTCATTCCGGTTGCAAAGACTGCAGCTACCAAAATCAGCCAGTCGGCCGTAATGTAGCCTTGTCGCTTCCACCTCTTGGAGTAGAATCTCAAGCCAACACAAAGCGTTGAGATAATCCACATGATGACAGACCCGGCGATCAAGCCGCCCGGGCTGTCATACTCGGGAGGTGAGAGTTGTGGTTGGGACATGATGGCTCAGGGCTGTTTGATCTGTTGTTGGCAATGACTTGAGCCCAATTCATGGACAGAACACCGAGGTGTTGGCCTCAACGGGAATCGCTACCTTATCACTATGGGTTTCATTCCGTCCATTTCACCATTCCGCGAGCCAAAAGGTACAGACCTGATCCTCTCCAGCCTTCCCTGGTCAAGAGTAAGCGACCAGGGCAAAATGTGCCGACAGCTGATGCCAGCCATTCCCGTCTTTGTCCGTGCCGTTGCACAACAGTACCCTCGACCTTTCTACTTCCCAGCATGGTCTCTGGTCCGGGCATGTTACAGTCCTCGCTACTCCAAGCTTCGGCCGACGCACGCTCACCACCACGACGCTGATTTTGTGTAGCAATACATGCTGCCGTATGCCATAAACGGTGTGCCGTGTCCGGTGTCCGGGAGGGTTACACAAAACGAAAATCTTGGGCTGTCTGCCTGCTACTACTCAGTACACTATAATATCTGCCGTCAGCCCCTCACCTCGTCCCCGTACCCTCCCTTGAAACCATTTATCCAATGCATACACGCGAACCACAGGACAAATACCACACTGCTGCAGCAGCGAATCATGGTCAGCAAGGGGACGAACCGCCCAAAATGAGGGGGGCGGACATCGGGCCGTTTTTATATGGACACACAAAGACCACAAAATCTGCTTCATTGCGGCGTAGACGGAGCACCTCAGCGACCCCCCACCATTTCTATCGCGGATGTGGCACAGCAATACACAGTAGTGTAGTCTACGCATGCGGGCGGGATCAAAGTCGGATAAGAGAGCGAAGGGATCATCGTCAGCCAGACCTTTGTTATGTTGCATCTGCCCACGGTTGAAGCGAATAATGCAACCCGGCAGAGGATTGGGAACCACTATCGGGGCATGCGGAATGCTTAGCCGGTGGCTTTGTGAGGAGCCATTGCACCCAACCCAATATGTAAGCCACAGGCGGGGGATTTTCTACGAGTGATAGTATCCATACTTTGACAACCTCCCGGTCTTGGAGTCCGGTTACATTTGCGATTACGCTGCACATCATCCGAATGATCGGCCAATCACTCCACTTATCGGATTCGGAAGATGCTTCTTGCAGGGACGGAGTGCTTGGCTGACTGATGAATCGCAACCATTGCCGTTCTGCAACAGACATGTCGTTGGCGACGTTGGGGATTTTTGGATGTAACTGTTGATTTCAGTTTCCATCCCATTGCTGTCTCAGATCAACAGTCAGCAATTAGTCTAGTACTTACCATGAAGGGTCAATGACTAACACTTCCCCGCAGTTAATCCCACTTGAGTTACTGCCGTTGGTGCCGCCGGACCTCTCCTCCATCGATTCGTGTTCCCTTCATTCGCCCTGACAGCCGTTTACGATTGACGCGCAAACCCCTCTGACTCGTTCCTTCTTTGACACATGTCAATAATATTCCGCGTCTTTAATTGTGGGACAAAGTCAACAAAAGATCTTGTCATCATCACCACTCTCTTGCGCCATCAAGCAAACCACCTGCCAAGAAGCTTGACAGCTTGAAGCACCCCAATGCATCCTCACTACCTTCCCTGAAGAACGCCACTACCTTCCCTGAAGAACGCCATCACAAGCAATCAACTCAACCAAAAGAACCAAAAGAACCACGATGCTAGCCGCACTCCAACCGCTCCAAGCGGTCCTCCTCGGCCTAGCCGCGGCAACCTCTGCTGTCCTCGCGACAGACACAACGCCCATCGTCAAAGACCCCATCAACAACCTTTCTTACAAGGGCACCATCACCACCGTCGGACCTAAATCATCAGAAACCACCACCAAGATCGAACACTTCCTCAACATCCGCTTCGCCGAGGCCCCCCGCTTCTCCCCTCCTACCCCCTTTCTCCCCTCTTCCGGGAGCACCATCGACGCCACTTCTTCCGGTCCAGCATGTCCCCAACTTCTCCCCGCCATCCCTCCCTTCTTCTCCATGACTGACGAGATCAGCGAAGATTGTCTCAACCTGCGCATCTCTCGCCCTGCAGGCACCAAAGCAGACGACAAGCTGCCAGTGGTCGTGCACCTCCATGGCGGCGGGGTAGTCAAAGGGTCGGCGTACGATCCTCACTTCAACCCTGACAAGCTGTTGGCGTTGAGTGTGGAGATGGGCGAGCCAGTGATTTATGTCGCTATCAATTATCGACTTACCATCTTTGGGTTCCCGCGACTTCCTTTGCTCAAGGAGCAGAAGTCTCTGAATCTGGGGATGCGCGACCAGAGGGCGGCGCTGGAATGGGTTAGAGATCACATTGCCCATTTCGGCGGAGACCCGGAAAGGGTTACCGCGTTTGGGTTGAGCGCTGGCGGGACGTTTACGAGTTTGCAGATGGTTGCGTATGGAGGAGCCAAGGGGGCGCCGTTTACGCGGGCGTGGATGATGAGTGGACCGCCGGGGACGGCGCTGAATATGACGAGTGAGGAGACGGAGAAGCACACGAGGATGGTTGCTGAGCGGGTGGGTTGTGATGTCGAGAAGGGGGATGAGGAGGTGTTGGAGTGTATGAGGAAGGTGCCCATGGATGAGCTGACGGAGAAGGCGATGGCGTACTCGATTGAGAATCACCCGCCTGCTGGCTTGTTTACGTTTATTCCTTCTATTGATGATGACTTTATCCCGGACCGGCAATCGGTTCTCTACCAGTCTGGCAAATTCGTCAAGGGTACGTTCCCATTCTTTTCTCTCTCCTTTTTTCCTCTCGCGTTGGTCACTAACATCTCATGTAAAGGCATCCCCACAATCCTCGGTTGGGCCCAAGACGACGGCGCCACCAACGCCGGCCCAGCACACCTCTTCACCTCTGAAGAATCCATGATCCCCGCCTTCCACGCCTTCACCGGCCCTTCCTCTCTCACCCCCTCCGACATCTCCACCCTCTTCTCTTTATATCCCGAATCCGACTTCACCCCAGAATACCTCTCATACCTCGCTCGCAAATCCGCCGACGACCCCGAAGCACCCATCCACTACTTCCGCATCTCGCGCATGTTGCGCGACCTGCTCTTCACCTGCTCCTCTATTGACTTTGGGTACCATGTCTCGCGCGCTTCGTACGCGGAGGACCCTGACAACTTTGCGGGAGTGAGACTGTACACGCTCAACCAAAGTATGTTGACCCCGCTGTTCAGCAGAGCCGGGATGCCGTATCTGGGCGCGGTGCATGGTAGTGATACCAACTATATCTTTAATGGCGTCTTTCCGGAGTTGGACGACGCTTGTTCAGAGGAGGATAAGGAGTTGGCGAAAGAGATGGCGGGGGCGTTTGTGAGGTTTGCTGCGACGGGGGATCCGAGTTCACCTTCCAAGGACAAGAAAGAGGGAGAAGAAGGGTGGGAGTGGCCTGAGGCGTTTGGCGGGCCTGAACTTGAAGATGATGGGGTTACCGCCAAAGGGCTGGAAGAGCTACGGGGTTTGAATGTGCATGTTATTGGTGGGCCGGTGGGGACGGGAAGCTGTAAGGTTAGACATCATGGACTTGTCGAGGGTCAGGAAGATTTGGGGAGCATGCAGAAGCCGATGATGGGAGAGGGAGTAGAGTATGGGGAGATGGGTGAGAAGGATGAAGCCGAAGAGGCAGCGGCTAAAACCCCGGAACAGATGAGGAGAAGGAGAGCGGCGCTGATGGAGAGGGAGAAGTTGCTTAAGCGCTGTGCGTTCATCCAGACTTTGAACGAGAAGCTTGGTGTTTGAGTTTGTTATGGTGCCGAGTTGAGCTACAATTTGGTTAGAGACGGGGCCTGGAACATGGCAACAAACATGTATAATGCCGTCTCCGGGCAGGAGGGATACAGTAGGCTGAGGATAAGAATAGTGACACGGAAGTAGGATTCAATATGGAAGATGCGGGCAATTCGAGTGGGTGCATGTTCACTGAATGTTGACTCTTGACAGGTATCACACACGGCTGGTTGTTTGTTGCTATGTACGTCCGGCCAAGAGATACCGCTCGTTCTTCGTGGGGTACAAGCCGAAGCCAAGAGACTTGGGAGCAAGAGCGTTGGGATTTGGGGATGCTTTACCCTTCAGAGTGTTGTTCTCTTTCTCTCGCCCAGTGTCTTTTGAACATCACCAACAGTCGCTGATATTAGATTCTACACCCTTAGTGACCGGTCTCAAGAGCTAGCTGTCTCTTGGGGTACAAACGCGCCGTGAATGGCTTCCGATTCGGTGTACTGGCATGGATAGGTGACGCCGCAGAGCAGTTTGGACATATGATTGATGGAACAAAAGCGAAATTCACGGCAATGTGGGAGTGTTGGTACTGTGCAAAACCTCGTTGAACCGTGGAGCAACGTCCATATATGCGCACTCGGCGCTTGGCTGTCTGTCGTTGGTGAGTGTACGAACCTGTGCAATGTGTGTCAGCGAGCCTTGCCGGTAAAACTTTCTTGGTCCTGATCCCGGTATGGTTGGAGGGTAGGTAGCTTTGGTCAAGCCGGGGTGAACACCGAAAGGAGTTAACATTGAAGAAGCGGAACTTCGTTGTGATGGCAAAGGATGGAAAGCAACTAAGAGGCACAGTCAGCATTGCATGTCGGTAGTTCTCCGAGCGGCTGCAGTCATAAGCCACCATCGGACCACTGCCGTTAAGTTGCCTCCTTTGCTTCGCTTATGCTGACTGGCGATTGTTGTAAAGGCAGTTATAACGACCAAAATGTTTACTGTGATGACAGTACCTGGAATCACGAGTCCCCTGCTGGCGTGAATCCTTTTAGGCGCCTATCAGCACAAGTACCGCGAGGTGATCCAGATGCCTCTACCTTCCGACGTCTTTGCCAATCGGGTCTGATTGTGCTCTCTGGTCTTGCTTTCTTACACTCAGCTCGTATATCTTTTGGTCTGAAGTCATCGCCAGTGCTGTTGTGACTTTTCTCCGTCCTGGCTTCATCTCTTGTTCTTCTTCTTCAGGCACTCCTCCAACGCTGGCAGCTCCCAAACACCACTCACCTTGAGCACCCTCAAAGCCGAATTAGCAGTTCAAGCGTTGCAAACATGAAGACTGTCACGCTATTTGCCTTGCTTGCGGCATCAGTCGTTTCAGTGTTTGCTGCTCCCATCTCGTCTCCAGGTAAGGAACCCTCAACGATTGACTTTCACGAGCTTTTTGACTGACGAGTGGACCACCGCAGATGTTGCTCAAGCCATACGACGAGATGGGCGGGGGACAGAGTTTGACACAGACCTTTGCCTTCTCAAGAAGCGGACGGGGGTAATTGGCGAGGGGATTGACAATTGCGACATGTAAGGAGGATCTGGTTATTGGAGCGGCATTGCAGTGATTTTTTTTTTCGGATGGATGGATGTCGGGTCCGAGGAGGAAGAGGGGTGTCCAGTCACACAAGGGCAGCAATGGTGGGGGACAAGCCTGTTCCTTCCGAAACAGTGCTGTTTCCCCGGGTTAGGTGTGATTTAAGGCAGGCACGGAAGGATTCGAGAATAGTAATCCCATTGTAACTTCCGAAAGGGCTGACCTGATGAGCGGGACAAGACTGGGCGGCTTTGGGTATCAAGGGAAGGTCCATCTGTGTGCAATCAATTGAACGAGACTTGATGATCCTTTCGGGTTCAGGTTGTTTATCTAACTGCGCCGCAAAGATAGACAAGTTCGCCCAGAGGCCATTCCAGGCTGCCTTGCTCGGTACCGTCCACAACGTCTGACGCCCCCAACTCAAGCCCCGGTACTTCCTTGTTGTATCACCCGGATTCCGGCAGATGGACCCGTTAGGTCATCTCTCATGCTTTGCGTCACTCTCCGCTTATGTATCACCATTGCTAGTCCCGTCTGACACACATACAATAGTTGTGTCTAGCCCTACAGCGCCAAGAAGCTGGTTCGGTTCCTCAGCCATAGTGAAGAGCCGCCGTTGATTTCGGTCCGGCAGATCAGCGCCAACCTCTTCCGTCGCATAGGCGCTTGTGACGGATCCTTCTACTGTTCAGGGACAAGATTATCGGCATGGCTTACGCCACCAACAGACCTAATGCCTCCCCCGGTTGCATCGTATGATATGCTTACACTACAGAGATGGAGCTTATGGGCCAATAGCTGCGCTTTTCCATCAGTATTGTAGCGTATACCCTCATACATACCTCTAGCATTCAACACCGGTCCCTCTTCCGATACTGTGCGGTTGGTCTTCAAGCACCTATTGACAAGGATGAAGGGGAAGAAGGATCATGGAATGCATTGTACTTCACACACCCGCTTGCTGCTTGTTTCCACCATCAGTTGTCGTCTTTCTGATTCTGGTTCAAGGGTACCAACTTCATGTCAAGGGAGAAGTGCCTTGACGCAGTGCCGGCACTTTCGATCGGTTAACGCCACTCCCATGCTATGGGTCTCTGCTTCTTTCTCTGATACTCTTCTCCCACTTAGTTGTTGTACCTCTAGATTCTGCCTAATCCTGCGACGGTTATTCAAGTTTCTGCGACGAGGTTCTCATCTCCAGAAACTCCATCATGGAGCCATTGATCACAGACGAAAAGCCCCGATATGCTCGTCTACATGGCGATGATGAGAACATCCCCGAGAATCCAGAGGCACTAGCTCTAGTTCAGAAGTGGAAGCGAAGTTTCTACATCCTTCTCGCTTCCTCTCTTTCTGTCATATCCATTCTCTTTGGAGTCGGAATCTACAGCATCTTGTCATTGCAAGATTGTTCACCATCAAAGTCTGGAGCTGTGATACCATATTGCAAGTTTAATCCATCTCGACATTTCCTCTTTTTTTCTACAATTACTAACATAATTCACAGCACCGGCCCCAGTCAAATACGTCAACAAATGGCTAACCGGTGACCCGGACACCAAAAAGTTCATGGGCAAACCTCGTCCTGAACTCGACCAAGCATGGCACGACCTCCTTGACAGCACTCTGATCAGGTACTCCGCCGATGAGCTCTTCCTCGCCAACAATGCTACCTCCGTCCAGCACAAAGATGGTGGCTTCGTCGGTGGGCTGGGTATTTCCCATTCTTTGCATTGCCTTGTAAGCGGTCCCCTTGTCTGTTTCTCGTCGAGTGTTGACGATCGCACCTCGGCATGACTAACACCTCGCTTGAAAGAAACGACTGAAGCAATACATTCACCCAGAGTACTACTACAACCATGAGACGCAAGACTGGGACGAGCTCTACTCACACGCCGACCACTGTCTCGAGTCCTTGCGCCAAGAAATTCTGTGCAACGCCGATGTGAACATCTACACATTGAAGTGGACGCCGCACAGCCGATTCAAGCCTACGGTAAAAGTGCCGCAGCCGCATGCGTGTGTCGACTGGGAGGCCCTCCATGACTGGATGAAGGGAAGACAGGCTAGGTTGGAAGACATGGTTGGTCCGCCCGAGAGCTTGTTTGAGGGGACAGACTCCAAGGAGAAAGCGAGTGCAAAGAGTGCGCAAGAAGGGTGAAGGAAGGGGTATCGGGAAGCAAAAGAGGAAAATGAAGCGCAGTGAAATTTAGACGAAGACAGTGATCGAATTTTCTCTGGCGTAGCAAAGGCAGTTCAAACAGACACTGAACCCTCTTTGAACCCGGGACATGCCATGAAGAATATCCCGCCATTGTGTCACGATGAATGATTGATAAAAACGCAAGAAGCCCTTTCGCCTATCCATATCAGTGATGTTTGCAACTTTTTCCTGGATGTATTCTGCGTATTTGTCCAAAGTTTTGAGTGTCCTCTCTCTCATGATGGTTACGCCCACACATAAAGAAGGAACGAGCCTCGCAGCACAATTCTCGTACGAAGAAGGTACGCACCGCGTGACCACTGCTAGGAAATACAACTGGTGTTTTAAATCAATGTCCAAGATCACTTACCTCAAGTTGTGCAAGCAGTTCATTTTTGGTTGCTCTCTGGCAATAAATTTCCCTAACCACGCGCCTAAAGCCATCACTTCGCATCGACAAGTCCAAGCACATTGTAAACGACATCAATATCTTGCATTCAATAACCAAATTACCTTCCCTTACTCTCGGTATTCTACCCTCCTTGCTACCCTGCCCATTGCCTATTGTGTTACTCACCCCCTCTCTTCCTCCAGATCTGCTAACAATGAATTCCCTCCACAGCAATGTCTGCAAACGAGTACTACACCAACTCCAACTACTCATCCTCGGGCCCCGGCCATCAACAGCCATCCTCCTTTGACGCTCAACAAACATCCAGCCAGCAGCAGCATAGCTCGCATAGCTACCCGCCCCAAGGCCAAGCTCACCTCCACTCCTACGACAACCACCTCCAACTCCAAGACCATGCCGCCGCCGGTCGTCGCCGCAGTTCTGCCATTTCCATCCCCGCTGGCACCGCAGACGTCAGCTTGAACCCCCATCTTGCGCAGGGTTTTCTACACCACGAATTAGTCCCAAACAACGACACCCCCGCCAACCATGGTGGTACCTCTTCCGTTCAACAACATAGTCATCCTACCACTAGCCACTTTTGCCCTGTTCCCGTTGGTCAGGAGTCAAACAACATCTCCCACGGTCCAAATGTTTCCAACGGCTTCAACAGTCCCAATGATTCTAACGCTCCCAACGGCCCAGGCAGCCCAGACGGTCCAGATGGCGAAAGAGGCCTAGGCGCCACCCTCGTCGGCGGCGCAAGCGGGCACTTCCTCGCTAAACAGCTCGGTCACGGCGGCGGCCATCACCACGGTGTGCTTGAAACCACTGCGGGGGCAGTAGCTGCTAATCTCCTGGAGCACAAGTTGAAGAAGAACCATGATCAGAAGAACCATGATCACCAGAATCAGCATGCCCATGATTTGGGACATGGACATGGCGGCGGCGGCGGAGGATTGAGTGGGATGTTTGGTGGTGGTGGTGGCGGTGGTAAGCATCCTACTCTTCAACAACAGGCACAGCAGCATCATTACCCGGAGACGCACGCCGGATCTGGAAGGGGCGGGTATGAGCAGCTGGGACATGGACTTGGACATGGCCATGGAGGAGTGAATCAGGGACATCATGAGCATGGGAAGCATGGGAAGTGGGGGCATTAGTCTAGTCGTTGGAAGACTAATAAGGTTTCTAGAGGGCTCGTTAGTGAGTAGCTGTCCTGTTTGTATCACCTGCCCACCTTGATACCTGTTTTTGGCTTATCCTTGGTGTATCGATTGTGATAGTCCTAAGTCGGTAGATAGACCTACGTAAAAACGAAACTTTATCACAAGTTCCCAATAGGCATCTAATGATTCGCATCATATTGTGCATACCTAGGGACTTCAGTGCTAAGCAAGTTACCCCAACAAAGATCGTTCGACTAATTTGATACCCCTATTCGACAAGTCCGCTGCAAGTACTTGCCCCCATGGATGGAGCGCATCCTTACGCACGCTCTTGTCAACAACCTCGCTGACCAACTTGGCACTACCGAGAAGAAAGCCAAGGAGGAAAAGAGTAACGCCATCCACACTGCTCGACATAAAAAGGTCCCGACGCAAAGGTTAGAGCGGCGGGAGGGTGCCCACGCGAACACGAACATCTCTTCCGTCCCCGAACTCTCAAGCCCCTTCGTCGCCGGCCATCGCATCCCTCGACAAAGCCGACTGGTAATTCTACCTAGCCCTCCAAGCCCTCGGCATCCACCATATCGCCATCCAGCGTCTTCACCCTCCCTCTCTCACGAGCCCCTGCATCCTATCCTGGCTCTCATAACCAGTGCGGGAGCGTCGGGGGTGAAAGAAAAAAAAAAGAAAAAGGTTAGAAATTCCAAAAAAAAAAAAAAAAAAAATACTTACTTCGCTGGGAAACCGCTTGGTGAAAACCCAGATCCCACTTGGGATTTCGCTGTTGGTTAGTGATACTCGCTGTAGGTTAGTACGCTGTTGGTTAATTATATTCGCTAGTCGCTGTTGGTTAGTACGCTATTGGTTAGTGATATTCGCAGATCCTACTTGGGATTTCGCTGTTGGTTAGTGATATTCGCTGTAGGTTAGTACGCTGTTGGTTAATTATATTCGCTAGTCGCTGTTGGTTAGTACGCTATTGGTTAGTGATACTCGCTCTTTCGCTATGGGTTAGTAATATTCGCTGCTGGTTAGTACGCTGCTGGTTAGTAATACTCGCTGTTTCGCTGTTGGTTAGTATGTTCGCTCGTTCTTCGCTCGTTTCGCTCGTTTCGCTAGGATACTAAAGATACTCGCTGTAGATAAGTTATATTCGCTATGGAAAGAGAAGCTACGCTAAGATGAGAACTCACCATGGGAGAGTGCCCAGGACTTGCCCGGACAGCTCTCCCATAGCAATGGGATGAAAACTCCGTCGTGCTTGCCCTCGAGATGGGATCGAACGAGTGACCTTGCGGTCCGTAGCCGAAAGTGGGGCGTGGCATGGAGCCGCTACGCTATGTAGCCACATTGGCTGTTTGTTATTTATGACTACCATTGACCTAACCTATATAGGACTAGTAAAATCCGAATCCCTCCTTCCGTCGCAACGTCTCGGCCCAGCGTCCCTGGTCCGATGTACCTCTGTACCTCCATCATCTCAATTGCTGACGACCCCAATTGCTGACGACCTCAATTGCCAACGACCAACCCTTTGGGTTTTAGCAACGAGAACGTTGATGAGGAAAAAGAACCCATTGATGTTTTTGCAACTCAGCGCGCCATCGCAAAAAGGGCATTTCTTGAGTCAAATGCATCGCTGCGAGCAAAAACGCTGTCATGAGTTCAAAATGAGATGAGAAAAAAAAAAAAAAAAAAGAAAAAAAAAAAAGAAAGAAAAAAAAAGGAAAGAAAGAAAGAAAGGACGAGGAAGGGCTGGACCGTGTAAACTCCCACATGCTTGGTCGTTTTGGGACCTCGAAACTGGACAATGACTCCCCTGGGCCCAGAGTTTTGAACAACCACCAAGGGGCATGGCCGTAGTGAAAACATAAGGTCGCAGAGGCAAGGCAATAATGGAAGAAGAACGCTGTTTGAAAGGAGGGAAACGAATACGCTGTTGTTGTGTGATGAGGATTTATGCAGGAAAAAAAAGAGGAGAAGCAATGAACAGAACGGAACGTCGCGTGGATGATGGTGATGTAAAACATTGCTGCAAAAAGAAAAACCAAAAAAGAAAGAAAAGCAGGAGAAAAAAAGAGAAAGAGAAAAAGAAAATGGAAGCATACCATTGGGGGAGGCTTGGTTTTCAGATCTCCTGGCTGGCCCGTGCATCACGGAACAGCCATAACACCACTCCTGCCAAAGTTGGTACGTTCTTGCGCTGCAATGGTTTTCTTGCGTTCAGGGACGCAACATGCAACATGCAAGAATGACCAGCACCACGGTCCACCATCACATGCCATTAGGAGAACATAACGGATTCTTGTACAAATCTCTGGAACACCAATATTTTATAGCAGTTGATACCAGAAGACAAGGCAGTTCCTGTATATCGAGACAAGATCTCCTCTTGCCTGTTGATTCATCTCCCCACATGTTCGGTTTGATCTCCATGATAAATAACCTGAAGCAAATTCGCTTGTTGTAGCTTGACGTCTGCCAAAGCCGGTCTTCAAAACCACTGGCCTTTATGCCCGGTCAACATTCCCCAATCAATGATGTTTCGTAATGAAAAACATAAATCACTGCTTCGAGAGCAAATAACAAATGTTGCTGCAATGCGCCGATGTCCATATGGCTAGAAAATACCTAGCAAACAATGACCTCCACTCTTTTCATAGCCTAATCGCGCCAAAACCCCCACGAGTTAAGTCTTTTGATTGACTCCCCTTTCCTTTCCATTCCTCGCAAATACTGGCCGTAGACACTGTTGTTTTATAGTGGTCCCGTCAACTCGTTTGATCCCATCAGCCCATCTGCCTCCCCCAGAACCCTCCCGGATGCTGCTACGCCCGAACGATACCTGCGCCCTCCCGGCGCCCCCTCGATACCGGGATTTGAATCTCCCCTTCCGAATCCGAGTCTCCCCTCTCTCTGGCCGCTGCGAGCTCCAACATCCTGTCAATGTCCTCGTCTTTCAGGCCCGTGCGTGACGGCCTCGATGGTACTGTCAGCCCCGAGGAGACGGGCATTTGCTTCAACTTTGGCATGGGTGCATGGGCGTGTGCGTGTGCATATTGTTGTAGCTCGCCACCGCCAGCAGCGTGCCCGTTGTATCCTCCTCTCTTCCGGGGCGTGCCTCGCGTATTGTTGTTATTGCTGTATGGTGAGACGCCGTAGGTGCCGTCGTCCATGTCCATAGCGTTGGGAGACTTTTGGAAACCTACGCGTTTTTGGATGGGCTGAGGCAGCGTTTGGTGGGCGCGTGGGTGGTTTGCTGGTCTTGCTGAGGGTAGGCTTTTCCGTGGTTGTGAACTTGGTAAGGCGGTTCGTTGTTGCGGTTGTGCGTGGCCGGATGGCAGAGGCTGTGATGATGACAATGGTGGTTGCGAGGACGAGAGTGGTTGTGATGATGAGGGAAAGCCGTGTTTGAGGTTGGCAGAGTTACCGGGACTACTCATAAAGAGCAATGATTCTATGGCGTCTTGTTCCCGGACGTTCTGATGTGGAGGATAAAGTGGCGGCTCCATTAGCGATGTGCGATGATGGTGTGTCGATAGGTAAGGACTCGGTTGCCCAGCTGTGTTGGGTCCTTGTTGAGGTGGTGGCTGGTGGTTAATAGCAAGAAAAGCCTGAGTGTTTCGTGGCACCGAATTGCGTCGAGGATGTTGGAATTGCTGCCGTGTTGGCTGGATAGGGGCAGGAGGAGCAAGAGTAACCGAAGGAATGGGCTCGGCTTGTTGTGTTGGGCTATAACGAGGAGCAAAGTGGCCTGACTCCCGAGCATAAGAACTCTCGACCGGCCGCCCTTGACTATGCTGTTGTTGTGGTTGTTGTTGTGATGCTGACGGATGTGGTTGCGAACCCGACGGGTACTGCTGAGACCCTGGTGGGTATTGCTGGGATGATGTTGGGTACTGTTGAGAGTTGGCGGGAACCGTGCTGGCGTGGCTACCTATGCGTTGGAGGTTCGAGAGCTGTGGGCTGGCGGACGACCCGTTCCTCATATGTACAGTGGAATTGCTCGAGGTAGGGGAAGCAGCACGGGAAGCCAGCGACTCGACTTGGTCAATCGAGTGAGATTGCCATCCATTGTTGACCTTTACCATTGCGTATGAAAGACGAGTCTTGAGCTCGGCAGAGAGCTGTAACAAAGGTGGTGTTAGCAATGAAAGCAAGACTACCCCATGGGCAAGGATCCAACCAAAAGACTCACCTCTCCCAGTCGGCTGGTGGCAGTAGAAGCCATACTGACGGCGCTTGTGTTTCTTGTGTGACTGGCGGTGCCTGCGGGAGATAGACTGGGCCTTTCGTATGTGGGCTTGACCATTCCGTCAGCCATGCGCTTCCTTGACAAGGCAATTCCATTCTCAGGTATCCTCTCCTGCGCGGCAGCAATCTGGGAGAGCTGCAGCAGCTGTGAATCCTGGCTCGAGTCGTGGCTGTTGGGCTTGCTAGGGCTCCGGCCACCTTCGCTTGAGGGCGGGGTAAACACCAAGTCAGCGTCGTTGGTGGAACTGGTCGCTTGCGAGACGCCGAGGGAGTGCGGGAGGCGGTGACGCTGGGACGGCGGAGGAGGTTGGAAGCGACTCGAGCTGTCGTAAGGAGCTAAATTGGCATTGACGACGTTGACCGGGGGGTATTCGGACGGGCGAGGGTCGTAGATACGGGGCACCTCGGGGGCCGGGTGTCGGACGGTGGGATTGGCGGCGGGCTGGTGGGAATGGGGATGCGGATAACTTGGGACGCGATAGTCGGTCGCGTCGTGGGAGCTGGGGGCCGCTGGCCGCGTCGCCTTGTCGCTAGTCGGCGGTAGAGCAGTGGAAGCTTGTCGCATAGTGGCAGCGACCATGGAGCTATGAGGAAGCAAAAGTGTCGAGTCTTTGTCGGCATTGTGAAGCGTCGGCATCGGCGTCGCAATCGCAGTGACACGTCCGGGGTCCAGCGCAGGCAACACCGACGCGGAGGGCGTGTCCGGCCCCATAATGGCGCTTTGGGTATAACGACAGCGGCCGGGCGGACGAGGGGATCGTGGCGGAGGGCGGCGGGGGAGGCGATAATTCGGGGCAAGCAATTGGAATGCAGTCATAGGAGGTTTGAAGATTGCTTCCTGCGAGATTTGGCGACAAGGAAGCGAAAGCGACGAGGAGGGCTCTTTGGTTGGAAGCTCGGCGTGTAGGTGACCTCTCTCTCTCTCTCTACAGGCGCTAGTGTTCAGTTGGCGTGCGTTACGCGGTTCGCGACGACGCCCGCAGATGGGCTAACGAACTGGAACAACCGCGCTGCCCTGGGCTGTGTGCACTTACACGACTCCGCTTTCTATACCTAGCTGTGCTATGGACAATGGTCGCACACTAAGGTACATTTAGCGGGTCCCGAGTCCCCACTGCCGCGCGCGCGTGAACTTCTGGCGCTCTTGGCCTCCCCTGTTCTTGCAGTTCTGCACGCTACGGTTCACTGCACGGATCAAATGGTCAGCGACGCTACAGAAAATGGCCCCACAATCTTCAAGCGTGTGCTGTGATTTGAGACCCAGTTGTTCATATTTCATCTCTGCAATTGGCTCAACGCGTCGCTGCGTCATTTCGCAACTGCAGTCTTCAGTCTCGACTTCCCGTTGTCCAACATCGGGACGAATGATCCATTGTCAAACAGTCCTGTTCGCTTCTCTGATCATCCTCATTTGCTGATCTGCCCCCGTGATCAATTTCCGCCTTTTATCCCCATCTTGTCTGGGTGACGGCGCCAACAATCGCCAGCAAACACTGCAAGGTGCAGATTGAACGCGAGGTCACGTGTTCCTAACCACACCTGTGACCCGAATGGGGTTCTCTTCACGAACGACGACAAAGGATGTTTGAAACACTATCGCATTCGGCGTGTGTTTCATCAGTTGACGAATCAATACCGCTGGACTTTCACTACATTCTTCCTCTACACCGAGTTCCTCCTCATGAAACTCTAGGATACTTCTCCTCTTCCTCGTCGCACTCGGACTCATCGCCAGTTCCCGTCTCCGCCCTTCTAATCGGTATCTTCCGCGAGCCCCCGGAGTTCGGAGTCTCCACGGACTGAAGAGGCTTTGTACTCGTGCAAAATAACACGCTACATTGGCCTTCACTGAATCGATGGAAGTATTCCGTACCTCATTGACGAGCTGCCAACCCTATGGTGTGCTAAAATGACATTCGTTTATCAGCTTTTTAGGCAGCGGATGTGACTGTCTTCCCAGAAAGCAACCAGAACCTGTATGATCCATGGAACACAGCAACAGTGCACCGATGCCAGACGAGAGTGCCTCGTGCCAGTCCATGATGAAGCGTTGAAGATGGTGTAGAATCTCCAAACTGTGTGCTGACACCGTCTCATCACCCGGCTTATCCCACAAAAGCAGTTTTGTTACGGCGATAAAGCATGATGTACTCCATTCCGACCCGTTAGCTCTCATGCCGTAACCACATTCCACGATGTACGTACCGGGCAAACAGGTAGCGTGTGACTTTGATTTGTACCCTAAACACAGTCCAAAAGGCGTAGCTTTGAAGAAAATTTCGGATCTCGACCCATTTCCTCGCGAACCACGCCTCTCATTCCCAAATACTGAAACCAAAAGACAGGCATATCGAAGGAATGCGGTCTTGGTGTCGGTTTGCAAGGATTCAGGCAAGCCATCCGGACTTTCATGGTGTTTGATACTTAGATAAGTAAGACACGTTTGGCCCAATTTCTGATGCCCTGATGAACGATCAACGAAGCACTTGGAGAGATGATCCGTAGGGGCCCGGTCGTGGTGGAGATAGAAGAAGTCTCGAACAAATTTGTGACTAAGCTTACGCTGACAATCAGGCTTTGTGCGCTATCGGAAGATACCTCCCACGTATCTCCAAGAACCTCCAAGGAATTACTACCATCCCTCACTCAAAGACACAGCAGGCTTCTGGATTGGGTTCACGATCAGCACACTAACCCCAAGGCTAGAGGCCAGAGTATGACTTACACAAACGTCAATATAGGAACAGCAAGAGCTGTCTTGGACCGGATACTAAAACTTTAGAAGAAATCATTTTCCGAACGCAAGACTGTCGTCGCCAATCCAGACGTGCGGTCCTTACTTTCTGCCCGCCCAACATCATGGGCTTCTGCCCAGCAACAAAATAACAAAACAACCCGGTTTTCGGTAATGGCTGGACTGTCTTCGACTTATCGACTGGAAGCCAGATATCTGGGAGTCTCTGCTCCTCCATAATACCCAGAAAAGCCTCCCATGAGCGCTCGTGGAGAATCGCTTGGTCCCTGACAATACCCAGGACCAAGACATGTAAAAGGGCAAGAGGCTGGTTTTATCGTTACCTGTAAGTCCCGGCGGATCTGGAACGATAGCGACCGCAGGCAACTCAATCAGCTACGGCAATGGCCAGTACGCCATGCTCACTTCGACGAACGGAGACTGCCTCTGATATCCAGCTCAATTGGAGAGTTAACCCGAGACAACTGTCTGGGCCTTTGCGTTTGAGGGGTTTCTCAGAGAATTATCGCACTACGCCACAAAATGGAAATGGCCGAAGAGGAAGGCGGCCGTGCTACTCGATGAAGCTGATGATGTGTTCCTGGAGAAACGCAACGGTACAAAAGGTTACAAGGCCAACCGAAATACCTTGTAGTGTAGTCGGTGCGGATCCTCCGTGTTGGAACCATACTATACCAACTTTTAGTGACGTCTCTCTATACTTACCAACACCCTTCCCTGAAGCATGTCGCGTACTTCTCAGGGATCGTGTTCCTAATCATCAGCGGCGTCCGGTCGTTTGATGCCGCGATGAAGTTTCGCATACACCTTGCGCTGACCTACGGCTACCTGACCTTGAGACTCGGCGGCAACTGTGGTTAAAAGTATCTCGAGGCGATCCCGGAGAAGCGAGATCGACGTGGCTACCAACAAAGATATTGAAGAGCTGCATACAGAGAAGCTCAACGGTGAAGTGCTATCGTATGCTGTCGGCACGACACGTATCATTACTCGTTATAAACGACGACCGCTGAGCATTGATCACTTGATGCCTGTCTTCGAATGCGGCAAGAGTTTGGCATTTCTGAGAGAAGTTTCAAAAATGAAAAGAAAGCTTCGATTACACGAGCCTTTGGAAGCCTGGAATACTATCTTCGGTGCTCTGCCTATCAATTGAAATCGATTAATAATAGTGTTTGTGGAACTCCTTCACTAAATGCGCATTGCCTTTCCCATCGCAGCAGTATACATCTTCTCCAGGGTAGCCAACTTTTCCATCAGAGGCCTAAACCTTGACTGGACCTCTGTGCTCATAGCTGGTACCTCGTTCAAGATCATCATCGTCTCTATCTCGGAAACAAGCATCTGCTCCATGGAATCCAACTTCTCCTCTGTAGAATAGTAGGGGGACACGTACGCGGGAATACCATGCTCAACAAACAGCTTTTCCAGAGCAGTCAAGTTCGCGACCAGAGACTTGTACTCGAGCGAAAACAGCATGAAATTCTTAGAGGCTTCCCCACCTCCTCCTCCCTCTTTGTCAACTTGGTTCGAAGCAAGCCCTTTCTCCATAGCCGCCAGCTTCTGCTCCACCCCCTTCTCATCCAGTAAAGCATTGTTAATCCGAGCGACAAGCGGTACGAAGACCTCCTTCATGTGCTCCAGCCTATACTCCACCAACTCCAGCGAAGACCTGATCAGAGGAAAGTTATCCGGTGAAGACGTCTTCGAAGAATCCATTTCCATCTCCACAATCTTCAACCCAGCCAGGATCTCCTTCTAAGATATCCTTCCAGCTTCCTCAGCTTCCTCATCCTCCTCAACTTTGTTTCCTCCCTCCTTCTTGTCGCCATCAAGTCTCTTGGCCGGACTCTTCCCCTTTGTATTCCCAATCATGACTCCCTCTCCACCTTTCTTCACCAACTCATCAGAAGTCATCCTCTCCGTCATTTCAGTATCCTGAGCAACGATAACCCTTTCAGTAACCTGAACTCCCAAGTTCTCCTCTGCAAATCCCATCCACTTCTCCCTCTCTGACTTCCATACCTTTGGCTGTCCCAAGCTCATGATCGCAACTTGAACGTGTTCAGAGGCCACAGGTCCTGGTCTATTCAAGCACAGAGGCATCATACCGAGGCGGGAACAGATGGAGCAACGGATTAGGTCCATGATGTAGAGGATGCGCTCTTCAGCGGAGAGATCAGGGGTTGGTCCGATTTTTTTGAGGACTTGGGCGTGGGCTTGTTGGTAGATGGAGACCCTGGGTAAGGGGGGGAGGCTGAGGTTAAATTGTGGTTGATACATGGTGAGATCGGTGCTGGATCGCGGTTGGAATATGGTAGTGGCAGGCCGTTTGCGGCGAGCGCTAACAGACAAGTTTGATACTTGGTGGGACTGGTGAAATGAGAGTGTCAGTTTGCGTTTGAATGGATGGATTGGCTGATCTGACTTACTGATTGTTGTCTAAAGTATTGACTGTTCTCCAAAAAAAACAAGAAACAAAAAAACAAAAAGCATCCGGCTTGATAGTATGGGGGGAAAAAGCGAAAGAATCCTGTCATTCTCTGTTCCAGGGAAACCAACCTTTAAGTACTGAAAGAGAAGGGCAAAAAAGAACAAGGTGCGCCATGGCTTCCAGGCAACTACCTGTAGGTTGAACCGCACGGTGAGTAGGAGCGTTGTCTTTGGATCTCTCGTGCCACTCACAGACACGAGGGATTGCCTGGGCAGGTTGAAGTGCGCTGTCCTGGCTGCTTGCACCTGCAGTGTCCTAAAGGGTGATTGCTGGATTCCCGTCATGTATTGTGATGCTGACGGGAGTAAGGGCGAGTGTTACTGAGGTCCGTTGCCATCAGGAAATCATGGAAGTTGTTGAAAAGCACTGCAGGCAGAGACTGGTTTGGGTTTTCTTGTGCAGGAAGTTGTCGGTGGGAAGAAGGAACGCTGAGAACGCAGCTTCCCCGTCGTTGCTCGCGCCTTCCCAAAGCGGAAAACAACCACCGAATGTGTAATATCTGATTGGTTGATATACTGGGACGAAGTGGGGTCTAATGCTTGGTGAGTCGGCGTTCGGGCCCGCAGCACGACGACATTCCAACTGCTCCTGCTCCTGTCCTCTCTGCCTTCAACCCTCTCATGCGACTAACAAGTTCCTGCAGTCATTCGTGTCCCGAATCATTCCGCTTGTCCCGCCTTTCCTACAAATCCAGAAGCGACCATGAAATACCAACCCACTCCGTCTTCGTTCCCTTGTTCGAGATGCGAGACAGCAGAAGGTGTTGGCGGCTGGGCAACAAAGCATCGTCCGCCAAAGGACCAATACCAAGCAACGCTGTAAAGGTCAGCATATATTTGCCTTGATCAAGTTGTTGGGCACCCTCAAGATAGTAAGAATCCGGCATATCACAGTAAGAATTCTGGCCTACCGTAGAGACTCGCCAGATTGGCAAAAGACTATCCCTCTTTGAGCGCCCGACAGTAAGCACAGGAGGCAGCATACCGAATGTGCTCTGCTGGCCCAGTTTGAGTGCAATTCAAAAAGGCCGAGTTAACAAGCCACCGACCAGTGACAATTGCCCTCCACCCTAGCACACACACATTTCTGTGCAGGCAGCCGGACGTGAACCTTACAGGACTGTAGTACTTATTCTGCCCAAATAACCTGGTTTTCTGGCAGTAGAGGTTTGCCAATCTGGCGAGTTTCTACGGTACATTGAAAGGATTCCGTTCTACTTCCACCGCTACAAAGCACATGAGCCTCGAATATCCAGCTAAACCCTTACGGCATGTATAACTGGTTTCACCACGATAGGCTCAGCTGACAAAGCGGTAAGATTCGCGATGTTTTTCCTGGATGATTTGCTCGACTCACACGTGCCAAGGAATGGAACTGTGCCCAGCGGCAGCGCAACTATTAAGATGCACCCCTAACTTCGCGGATTCTATTGCGAACTTTGCAGCCACATTGGATAGCAAATAAAAAGTTGGCCAAGGTATCAACATAGGTAATCCCCCAGCCATGTCACCAAGCTCAGCAGAAACACCGCACGATTCTCTCGCCCTAGCTCTGACCCGCGCTACATCCAAAGTGAGATGAACCATCTCCCGGAGCAAGATAGTAGTGGTGTATGAACCAAGGTGTAGGTATCAATACATACGAGCGTTATCTAAGATAGGTGAAAATGGATCCTATATCCGAATGTTGATGGAACAGTTCCGACTGAAACAGGCATTGCGAGAGACCCAAAACGGAGAAGGGGCGGCGCACGTCGCTCGAGCCGGACACACGTAGGCAGAAGGGCAAAACAGTAGCGTAACATCTCGATGAGTTCGGAAAGCCCATTAAGACAACTAAGGAGCAGAAGATGGCAGCGAAGAAAGCGAAGGCGAGGGAGGAGAGAAGGGCAAGGTTTGATAAGACCATTGCAAAGGTTTATGAGATGCTGAGGAGGTGGCAGGCTAGAAGAAGGAAATGTAAGAGAACAAGGAGAGGCATTGCTCTCGTCTTAACCAAATTTGTTGTGGTATAGACGACTGTCTGATAAAGTTGGGCGCCATTTCTTTGGTAGTTTTTTTTTGGGTGCGTGTGTTGCGGCTGCTTCGAGTTTGGCTAGTACAGAGACCGGAGGGTGATTGCTGTTGCCGGGCAGAGAAGATGGTGTGTATTACAGCGAGAGATGTACTTTGGGAAGGTGTACTGGGTCACTGGAAAGAATGGGTCCTCAGAACTGCCCTGGTATCCTGTCACAAGATTCATCCTCATCAGACCAACCATCGCATTGGCCAGAAAAGAACACTTGTGAGCAGCTGTTATAGCACCTGGGCTTGCGAATTATACCTCTAGTGATCATTATGTCGATAGCTTCCCATTATCCATTTCGCATCTCGAGACGTTGTTGTATGGCAGTGGTTCTTTGCTTCCAGAAGATCATTGATCTATCTTCGCTGCTTGTATGACCAACAATCGGCCACTACACCACGTGCACTTCATTCGATACCTTCATCGTAAGACTATTCATCCAACGATAGTACTCGTTTGCCCAGGGCCATGACTAGGGCCAATAGCCCACATCGCAAAACAAAGAATATTCACATAAATGCAGGGACAAGGCCACGTCCAACACCAACAATCATTCTTTGTATGCGCATCGGCATTTGCCCAGTCACCAACATGAGCGACAAGAGATCGCATCATCTCATCCTGACGGGACGTATCTTTTACCAACCTTGTATCTGGAGAGCGCTGTCTACTGGTCTTCAAGCCTTGATCAACTCAACCTAAGGACAGGTTATATCAATTCACGATCCGGTCGGCGTTACTTGAACTTCCGAAGGAATGCTGGAAGGCAGCTACAATGTCTTTCACAGCGGATAAGACTTCATCGGGCCTCACAGCTCGTCAACTTCTCGGACTTGATGACAACGCTGCACGTAACAATTCCCGAAATGATGACGTCGATCCTTCACTTCCTTCTCACGCCGCCTACGTCCCCGATTCAGACAGATCCGCTTGTTGCGAAGACACTCGCCGTAAACTGGAACTCAATGCCTCGATTCACGAGAGTGACCTCGAAAGCAATGGCATACCTCCACCCACACATTGCCCAGTTCCAAACAGCGATTCACCACAAGGGTACCGCCCCGAACCCAATCCCACCCAAATACTCAGTCAGTTACAACGCATGCTTGAAGACGAGGACGAAGACAAAGACAGGGCGAATCCTCTACAATCCACCCAAATGCAGCCAGAACGCACACCACCACCATCATCATCCTTCGACCGCGAAGCCTGGCTCGCCACCCGCCCAACCATCGCCGACCTCATCACCCCCAGACCACTTCCGCCACCACCACCCATCCCACCCCCCAAAACCTACTCTCCCCTTACCGAATTCTGCCTCCGTCACAACTCCCTCTGCTGTTGGCCCTGTTCCGACGGCCGAGATAAACTCCCTGCTCTCGAGGTCTATTTCAACCAGCTCGTCAACTCTAATAAGCCTCGTTACCAGCAACTAGAGCTGGTGGACGAGAACGGTAAAATTCCCGAAAGGCAGGTGTGGATGTCGAGTTGTCCGGTCATGGTATGCGATGTGTGCTGTGCATGTTTGAAGCCGTGGAGGTGGGGGCAGGGATGTTGGTGGGCGCATTGGTGGATTTGGGTGACGGTGGATGGAGAAGGGGAAGGAGAAGGGGAAGGGGGAAATGGGAGGGTGAGAGCGTTGATGCCTGGTCGTGGAGGAGTGTGGAAGTACGTAGACCAGATAGGGGTTTGGAGTGTTTGAGTGTAGAATGGGGGATGCTGGAGTCTGGAGATACCGGGGGGGTGGCGGGGACAGACGGGTGGATGATGAAGAGATATGGAGAGGGTACCCAGGTTGAGGTATTCGTGGGGAATGTTACTGACAATGTGGTGCAGTTGGAAAAAGGAGCGTGATGCGGCAGAATGGAAGTAGAAGCTAATTGGAGAGTGAACCAAGGTCTTGCTTGCAAGGTGCTCAGTGTTTATTTCATGGACCACGTTGATGAGTTGAAGTTATTTCTTCAGCCTCTGTTCTGACAGTGATAAAACTAGGTACCAAAGTATTTGGGAGGCCCCAATGATCGATTGGCCTAGCTGATAGAAACGCGAACGTAGGTCTAGAGAGTGAGACAAAACATATTCCGGTACATCCCGTCTTCATGGTGTTGACGATCAGCTGGAGTCTAACCGGAGGGAGTGTGAGAATCGAGGGCGGATGGCCTCGTCAGTGTGTTTCTTCTCTTGGCATAAGATTGATCATGGATCGGCTTGGCGGGTCGCTGCTTCCGTGATGAGCGATATGATGGTGGGGGAAATGAGACGCGCAATATGAAACGCAGGTGAAAATGTCAAGTGGAATCAGGGATGATCTCAATCGCGAAGATGGAAACCGCGCTCCTCCACTCCAAGCTTGGTGGTTGCGAACAGAAATTGGAGGTCTGTGCTGGCGATCAAACGGGCAGGAGCACCCGGCGGGACGGGAATGGCCGCATCAATGAGTCGGTTCCTGGTCGAACTTCACAATTGCGAGTCAAGACTTTGATTTCAGTTCGTTTGATTGGACTTTGTAAGCAATGAAACTGAAGAGATGAGAACTGAGGTTGAACATGAATAACGACGTCACAAATCACAATAGAACATTCAACACACAGATACTCGAAAATAGTTCCAATTCCACACATGAGAAGAGCAACTAATCCACCCGCTTGCTTGACCATCTACCAAGTGATGTCTATCATTCTAAGGTATCCAATACAAAGGAATTTTGCTATCCAACCGCTCTAATCGTTCCGTTCCCGTTGACCCGCCTGCATCCCAGTCATTAAATCGTCTCGACAAAAAACTCCACAACACAACATTTACTCCTGCTTGAGCTGACCGTCGGACTCCTCGGGCCAGACATCGTAGCCAAAGGTGTCCTTCATGTTGACGAAGCGGCAGTGGCGGCCCTTGGCAACCTCCTGGATGGCCTTGAAGTCCTCGTCGCGGAGGACGGGAATCTGGAAGTTGCTCTCGATACGCGAGGGGGTCGAGCTCTTGGGGAGCACGACGTAGCCTCTGCGGAGACCCCAGGCCAGGAGCACCTGGGCAAGGTTGTGCCCGCTGCGCTCAGCAACGGCCTTGAGAGTGGGGTCATCACGGACACGCTCGCCCGTCGATGGGACCTGGTTCTGCGAGCCGAGAGGAGAGTAGGCAGTAGGGATGATCTGGTTCTTGAAGCAGAACTCGACGAGCTCCGTGTTGGGGAGGAAGGGGTGGATTTCAATCTGGTTGACGGTCGGCTTGATGCGAGCAAACTTGAGGAGCTTCTGCAGGCCGGGGATGGTCCAGTTGGAAACACCAATGGACCGCGTCTTGCCGGCATCCACGAGATCCTCCATGGCCCGCCATGTTGGCTCGGGGTTCTCGGTGAGCTCCTTCTTGATGATGTACTTGCCATCGGCGCCGATCTTGGGCATGTTGGTGGCCTCGTCCTTCTCGGCGGCAATGGGCCAGTGGATGAGGAAGAGGTCGACGTAGTCAACCTTGAGCTTATCGAGGGAGTTCTGCAAGCTCCACTTGACATCCTCGGGCTCGTGCAGGTGGTTCCACACCTTGGTGCAGATGAAGATGTCCTCGCGCTTGACGTCCTTGTGGTTCTCAAGGAACTCGGCAAGCGCCTGGCCGACCTCGTCCTCGTTCTGGTAGAACCACGCGCAGTCGAGGTGACGGTACCCAACCTCGAGGGCCTTCTTGACGGCGGCGTAGGTCTCGCCCTTGGCACCCTCGTTGGCAAAGGTACCGAATCCGACGGCGGGGATTCTCACTCCATTGTTGAGAGTGTAGGTGGTGTTGGCGGCGGTGAATCCAGTCATTTTGGAGGAGATGATGATATTACGGATTGTCGGAGCAATCCTTGACTAGGTGGTTTCTTGTGTGTTGTTTTGTGATGGAGAAGGGGGGGGTATTATTCGTCAAAAGCCAAGGCTGATGAGAGAATTCTGTGTTTGCTGGTGAAGAAGATGATGATGGATGAATGCTGATGATGAGTGTGAGAGAGAGAAATCGCAGGAGCAAAGATACAGGAGGATGGGTATAGCCTAAAGAAGTTACACAACCCACGGGAAGCGCCAGTTAAATCCAATTCGGAGGTCTACACGACCGCAGCTGCTCATCTGCACGTATTTCCCTGTTGAGACTCGTAGCGGTAAACAAAGACAAGCGAAGAGAGGTCGGGAGTAGCCAACTCCCCTCGGGGCCACTCGCAGCGGCCTGCCAAGGTATCCTTCCTGACACTGCACTGCACTGAGTGAGGAGGTCGATGCATCATGCTGCTGGGTCAGCGCAGCGTTGGATCAGTGCTGGGTCAGTCCTCAGTCCATAGGTCGCCAGCGGCATTTTTAGGGGTCCACCGATGACGCACGGAGGACCCACGGAGCCCCACGTGCGGCGGGGATGAGGTGGGCTGTCGCTGTCGGACGCCGACAAGGTCTCACAAAAACAGGACGGACGCAGCACCGACAAGAGGCCAGACGGAGGGACCGCCCGGCATTCCAACGGATGACAAAAGGACGCGCCAAGGCCAAGCTTGTCCCGTTACGGCCTCCGATCTTCTCGAGATCTTCGCCCACCGCGAGTCATGTTTGGCTGTTGATGTTTGGTCTTCATGGAACATCACTGTCGGTCAGTTTCAGGCACCGGGCTGTCATTGGAGCCAGCACTCACCTCGTCGCTTTGGGCTCTCTCTCATCTCTCTGGTGCCGTTTGGTGCCATCTTCCTTGGTCCTTGGTCGGTTATGGCGCCTCGTCGGTGAGAGTGCAACGCTACCTTGACAACCGACCGGACAACGGACAAACAACGGCGGCGAACGCAAGACACACACGGACAAGGTCGCGGGGCAAGGTTCACTTGTTGGCAAAAAACCATATCCAAATTGGGTGGTGAGCGGTCAAGACGGCGGCAGCGCCAACGCCGGACGCCGGGTGCCGGGTGCCGGGTCGTCTCCTGATTGCTGCCACCTGTCTTAGCGCCGCGCAGTGGTGCAGTTGTAGTGGCCAAACGGTCCCACAAATTTTGCCCACTTGTCGCCCTGCTAGGACGGCCAATCCCTTTCCTTCTTTGTCCAGAATCTCCGTTCTCCAGGACCCTCAACATCTGAGCATTTCTGGGGCCTCTGACGACATCGACATGGTCAAGCCCGCCGCCTATGCTCCAACCGTCCTAGCCGTGTTCCGTTCCGTAGGACCCTCCAACTCCTCCTAATCCACATTGTGTCCGCTCCAAACTGACGGTAGCCCGTATGGGAGATTGATTCAGGACAACGGTGAATGCACGGAGCATGCGAAGAAAGGGGGGCCACATATGGTCCGATGGGCAATACGGAGCTGGAGACGGACTGAATGTGGATGGCTTCAGTGTACACTGTGTATGCCATCCAATCCGTGGGGGCCCTGCGCTGGCTGCCACGACACTGTGTGGGTACGGCCATATTAACATCACTGCAGTTGCCCTATCTGTCGTCATCCTGGAGATCTTGCGGCGATACCTGCTCGGTTGAGATGGTTCAGATCGACGCCTGGCGCCAGACGGCACCCTCAGAATGGATTCCTTTGTCAGAGGCAGATCAGGGGTTCGCGAATGCGACTCGCGTGGTTGGTCTGATGGGGAGGACATCCCAGCATCCCAGGGGTCCAAAGAGCACACACCCACCATGACAGGAGCCAAGACCATGATACTATCGCCTTGGACCCTACCGACGGCGACATATAAGAGACACTGATCCCCGCCGCTCAAGATGATGATATTGTTCCGCCATCATCAGCAATCGAATCCTCTTGTGTTTTCTCTTTCAACTTTGATACCACTACTTTGCGAAACGTAGAGCGTTTTCATCTTTGCGTCTCTTCATCCATCCAGCAGCAAACATCGAACAGTCTTGAAGACTTAAAACCGCGGTTATTTTACTTTCAGCTTTGAAATATTTTGTTCTGATACCCCATCCATCAAGATGTCCGGTCAGCAAAGCGATATCGTTGTGGGTATTCCTAACCCAAACACCAAGACGAACCCCCACACTCCTCCAGAGTCACCAACTGAGACTCAAATCAAGGCCCTCGACGGTGTCGAAAAGCAGCAGCAGCAGGAACAGCCACAACAGCTCAACGTTGCCAAGACTCGTGGTAACTCCCGCCAAGACTCGCTCACCATCCCTCTTTCTCCTTCTGTCGCCAACCACAACACCATTGAGGTTCCGGCAACCAGGTCTCCCGATGCCCACGCCGATCTTTACATGCACAACCTTTCCGCTTCCCCATCCTTGAAGGAGCGCAGACTCTCCCGCAACTCGTTCGGCGCTTCGCTTCCCATCCCCCGTTCTAAGCGCCAGTCTCGTCTCAGCAGCGTCACTTTCCCCGGCGGCGTCGCCGAGGCTCTCCAGGAAGCCAGCGGCGGCACCCTTCCTCTCAAGCCTACGCGCGAGTTCTTGGCCGACCGTGTTCAGGACATCCACTCTGAGAAGGTCGAGAAGGTCAAGAACATGAGCTTTGTCTTCGACATTGATGGTGTCCTTGTCCACGGTGATCGTCTGATCCCTGAGGGCAAGAAGGTCTTGGACATGCTCAACGGCGATAACGAGCTTGGCATCAAGATTCCCCACATCTTCCTTACCAACGGCTCTGGTAAGCCCGAGCTTGCCCGTACCGAGCAGCTCTCCAAGATCCTCCAGAACCCCATCAGCACCGACCAGTTCATCCAGTCCCACACCCCCATGCGCGCCTTGGCCGAGTACTACAACACCGTCCTTGTTGTCGGTGGTGAGGGCTACAAGTGCCGCGAGGTTGCTGAGGAGTATGGCTTCAAGGACATTGTCGTCCCCAACGACATTGTTGCCTGGGACCCTTCGATCGCTCCCTACCGCGTCTTCACCGACGAGGAGCGCGCCACTTCCCGTCCCCGCGACTTCACCAAGACCAACATCGAGGCCATCATGGTCTTCTCCGACTCCCGCGACTACGCTACCGACATGCAAATCATTGTCGATCTTCTCCGATCTGAGAATGGTCGCCTCGGCACTGTTGCCAAGGACCCTGTCTCGCAGCGCATCCCCATCTACTTCTCCCAGGGTGATTTGCTCTGCCCTACCGAGCACCCTACTCCTCGTATGAGCCAGGGCGCCTTCCGCATTGGTCTTGAGGCCATGTACAAGGCTCTTACCGGCGTCGACCTCGAGCGTGTTGTCTACGGCAAGCCTGAGATGGCCACCTACAAGTACGCCGACGAGGTGATTGCTTCCTGGATGGAGCAGATCCACGGCGAGGAGAAGATTCCCCAGAACATCTACATGGTCGGTGACAACCCGGCTTCCGATATCGTCGGTGGTAACCTCTACGGCTGGAACACGTGCCTTGTCCGCACCGGTGTTTTCCAGGGTGGTGAGAACGACGAGGAGAACCCGGCCAACTTTGGCGTCTTCGCCAACGTCTGGGAGGCCGTCACTTCTGCGTGCCGCAAGGAGCTTGGTGATGACTTCAAGTTCAAGTGGGATGACCGTGTCAACCCTCTTAACATCAACGCGTCTGCCATTGAGTAAATGGAAAAAAGAAAGCAGCAGGCAGCGCGTGTGGTTGTTTACAGCATGATCATTGGTTATTAGGGCATTGATTGGCTTGGATATATATACCTTCGCTTTGGCAGCGACAGCGGAATCTCGGAATTGGGAGATATCATACCATTTGGCGTTTAAAGGGTTTCACTTTTTGGTTTGGGACTTGGATACCGCGAGGGTTGATGAGCCCTTGTAGAGCGAGGATGAGGAGGAGAGGAGGACGAGGAGGATGTGACTAGGAGCAGGATGAAAGATGTTTCTTCTTTTTTCTCCTTTTCTCATCATTTCAATTCTTTTCATCTAGCTTTTTCACATGTTGTTTGATCTAGCATTTAGACACTAGAGCTCAGCATCTTTTTTTCCCCACTTTAGATGTCAGTTGTTAGGATACACAAAACATCACAGTTTACAATATTTTCCGTAACCCAATCAAGTTGTGAACGCATTCCATTCAAACTCGGCTCAACGACAAGCTGACAGCAAAACCTTCTTTTCTCAAAGTCGTCATTATCAACCCGCACCCAAGACAAGGGTCACCCCTATCTGTTCAGCTTGGTTCATGCTGAGCACAAGAGCCGTGCGTGTTTTGGCGGATGCCACCTTGCCAACGCGAGCCGCACGGATAACCCTGGCGGGACCACCTCGCTGGAGGGGCCGGCTTGCCAAGGCGCGGTTTCAAGATGTGAGAAGTGTGCCAAGAGCCTTGCCAAGGAGTAAATTGTGGATGGGTGGGACTTTCAACTTTTCGAGGGGAGTGTTTGAAAACACTGCGAATTCCGAATACCCATTATCCTTACACGTGTACACTGTCTCTACACTGCTAACATCCATGATGTTGTTGCCCAGGTAAGAACCTGGGAAGCAAGTTTGCAAAGGAAAAAAAAAAAAAAATGTTTCACAATAGTAGAATCATGCCAAACTGACCTCACTTCCTTCCAATCTTTTCACAAACTATCAGGGAAATAGCTAGCTAGGTAGCTATCTCCATGTACAGTAACAGAAGTGAAAACTCGCTCGTTCGCGACAGTACTGCGGTGCCGGTGTCCGTCGGATAGTGGCCCCTGCGTTCTCTCTCCGAGCGATAGCCGTGATCCTTGGCGATTTGATACAGTACTTTCCATCTTCCAGGTTGTGAAGGGCACCTACCAACGCAATCGATCCATTCATTGGATTGGAAGCATTTTGACCATATGTTTGAAGGATTTTCTTCCAAGAAACATTTTCATGACTTTTTGCTTGGCTTCTGCTTGGCTTGCCGTGGGTGCCGGCTTACACTAGTGGTGTACCTACGTAGAGGTAGCATCAGAGTTTGCGCAATGCGGCTCATCCATTTGCTTGTTTTGTTGCTTGTTTTCGTATCGACATGTCAGCAACTTTGTCCATCACGTCGGCAATTAGTCGTCGTGGTGGTGGTGGCTGGCTTCGGGAGATCCGACGGGTACCAGAATCATCTACACTGCGCAAGTCCCTACCTCCAACGGCAATGATTTGCCACCACCACCACCACCATCACCGCCATTACTGTCCAATCCAAGTTTAAACCTTGATTATCCGAACGGGGGAACTTTTTACGAAATGTGAACACAGTTTGTGGAAACTCGTTCGTGGGAACCACACTTCGCCCATGGAATCGTACCTATTCAGCTCTTGCGGTCAAGTCATGGATCCTGATGATTTTGATCTCATCGACCATTAGTGCTGAAGCAACAGGCTTTGGAAGCAATGACCAGCTTCTATGGGCCTGCGTCGTGAGAGGCGAAAAGGACAGCAAGGCAATTGATATCAAAAAAGACCCCCAAGATCTCGATATGACAGATAACATCGAGATAAGAGGGCGTTGAACGGACCGACTCTTTGGGGGTGACGCGACTCGGACTCTTTGATGTCGTCTAAGCACCCGCGCCGTGGCATTCAAACAGTAAGCACGGTTCAAGACCCAAGCACTGCACCGACCAGGACGATGGGAATCCAGGACTACACTAGCAAAACGGAGGGAAAACGCCAAACCGTTTTTACCCATGCTTTACACAGTACGTACCGACCTACGCAGCGTTGCATCCATGACTTTTGACAACGAGTGAACACAACGAAATGCAAGCAGCATCCATCGAGTACAGCAAATGTGTTCATCCCATTTCTGGAGTTAGGTACATTACTGTGCTCTTAGTTACTCTCGCTGTCTCAGTGTCTCAAGTGTCTCATGTTTCGTTATGCCTTTGGCTACCTACTATTTTCCCATGACAAACTCTGTCTCCCAATCTCTCCATTCCCCGGCCCCCCTGAACCCTTTCCTTTGAGTTTCACGATGGCTTCGACAACAACGAAACCTTTTCCCCCCTCCGGGCACGGTGAGGAGAACCTTTGCGGACAACAGCATGCAGCAGCAGCAGCACGCAGGCATCCACAACAAGGCCCCCCACTTGGTGAACAAGGCCGCCCCATAAGGATAAACCCACACTGATGTCATTTTGCATAATCAGAAACCCGCAGCAGCAAAGCAAGGGTGAGTTTGAATCCACAGAGAGCGTGAAGCGGAAGGGCGATGGCGCCAAGCGGATAGATGTGGGACTCAACTTTTGCGGCGGGGACGGACCCGACAGTGGTTCGCAGTGTGAAAATGGCGGGTTGGAAAGGGTTTCGTTGTCCTCGTTGTCGTTGTTGGTGTCTTTGACTGATGGATGGATGCCCGTTGATAGATCAGAAAAGTGACAAAAACACATCAAGGTAAAGAAAATGGCGCGTGGGATTTTGATGATTTTGGCCATCAAAGCAAGGAAACAGCAAAGAACCCTTTGTGCATTGCATTGGTGCGTTTCGACTTTGGTGTGTAGGTACTATGTAGACGCAATGGCCGCGTGGCATCCAACTTGGGGGAACAAGTAAACGACGCTAGATGAGGATGGGAAAGGCATCATGTTCCCATCACCATCATCAAAAAGACAATGATTCCCTTGTGTTGTCAGTCTGAAAATGGTGAAGTGTTCACAATGAGTCTAGTGCAGTGTCCTGTCCGCCCCCGCCGTCTCGTTGTCAAGCTGCTAGTAACAACGAACTGAACCACGACAGTGTGAATTGTGTCCTTGCTCCATTCGACGTGCCATTCCGAGTCACCAACCTCCCTCCTCCTCGTTGGCGGGATTGATGGTGCCCGGGCCGTTGCTGTTGCCGGCCGACAAACAAACAAACAAACCCTCAGGCACTCACTTAGCTCCACTCCACTGGTCCGTCGGGTATCCCGTAGTATCCCGTAGCGTCCGAGCGCCAAGACGCCGGGTGGAAATAGCAGGAAATAACCGGCAGTCCGCCAGCTGTTCGCAGTCGGACACCGCTCGGACCACTCCACTCCGTCTCCGTTGAGAGGGGCCGTCCGTCGTGTCCGGGAACCCGGCACGGCCGTGAAAAGGAGGGAGGGACTGGAGCACAGACAGATGGCGTCGGCGGTTGCCGTTCCGTACCGGGTTCACTTCGGCTTCGGTCCTTCTCCGACGCGAGTATTCGAATCTCTTGGCGCCGAGAGTTCGCCAGGCACCAATCAATATTTCTGGAGCTGCTAACCGAGCCGCTCCCCTTTTTCCAATGGTTCTTCGACATGCCGTAGTGGGGACCGGCCAAGATTTTGCCAAGATTCCCTTTGCATTCCATTCATGGACCTTGATTTGATCCAGTTCCCGCTGCTTGTGTCGTTTATCAAATGCAGTGCAACAAAAGTCGCAGATATCACCCAAGAGATCATCGTTCTTTGTGTGTTTTGTGCCCTGGCAATCACGGCCGTGAAAAACGCCTATCATTACCTCCCTCACGGATCAACTCACATCACAAAGAGACAAAGACGGTTGGAAAATGCAACCGACCCAATTGGGGATGATTTTGCTTCATTCACATGTTGATTGTTTGTCCCTGGCAATCGAGATTCAAGGAACGGAACAACCAACGCCCAACCAACAACCGCTTTCCAGCGTCGTATTAATCCACAAAAAGAACGATCTTCATGCCCTTGGAATCCACAAATCGGTCCATTGTTGCGCCTGGTGAGGTCGATCTTAACCTCCTTTTGACTTTTATATCCAGGATTCTCTTCTTGGTTTCTGGGATGCTACATATCTTACAAGAGCTAGCCGTGGTTATGCACCTTTCTTATCCGTCGGAGAAACCAAATGTGTCCAAAGAAGAAGGATATGATTGATATTGCACTAGAACCTTTCTGCCTTTCTCAGGATGCTTCAAGTCCACTTTTGCAACTGTGTTGCCTCGGGAATCGGCTGGTTCATCATGTCTTTTGTTCCTGTTGGAATGAGCTGCGCACTGTATTGTTTGATGTTGTTGTTGCATTCCGAAGTCAAGGGCTGAAGGGTCCGTCGAGAGATGGACCGTGATAGCGTTGAAGATCCCGCCATGCTGATTGGAACAACGACAAAGTTGGTACATTGTGAGGCTTACGGCCTTCCGTGAGTGCATTACACTTGAGAGGGTTGGATGTTGATCATGATCCTTTGTCAACGGGATCAATCCCTCAAGTAGGCTTAGCGAGAAATGCCGTGATCGCTGCAGTGGTACCTGATTTGCTTATCCGCGGGTTTATCATCGCCGACTATCACTGACCAGAGATAGGTATCACGATCCAAACACTCCCCTCGATGGCATGGTGTTGCGGCAAACTTTACAATGCGGCTCTGGCGGCGAGCTTGGCGACAAGAAACCGAATCTGGTGTTGGACGTCGGTTTCAAGATCCACATCGACGCTATCTCTCTCGTCGGTTAATTCCCGGCGTGATGGCGCGGGTGGCGTAGGAAGCCCTTCGCCCGGTTGGTCAGTGCCCTCTCGACCATGTCTTGGTGGTCACATCAAGGGTCTCTCACCGTTGTTCACCGTCCCGGTCAAAGTCCTTCTCACACACAGTGCTCACCACCAGGCCGCCGTTCCAGGGTCCTACATACCAGCCCTGAGCCAGGACCCCTGTCGTTGACGACCCTTGGGTTCAGTTGGATTTTAACTTTTGGCACTGTCAGTTCGCCGCCTTTTGGACGTCAAGAGTGACTTCGCACTAACAATTGCGCTAACCATTTTTGCCACCTCGTTTCACAACACCACCAGCGGTGACGACAACATGGTTCACGAAAGCACACTGCCGTTCAATGGCGGCGGCCAAGCGTGATATGAGGCCTTCATATGCTAAATTCCTCTGCCGTCATCGACTACACGGTCATGCTAAGTGCTGTTTTCATGGGATTCACTGGTTCTCTTCACTTTCTACATGTTTCTTGGTACAGAAACTGCCTTTGGAGACTGCTGTTCAAGTGAAGCACATCCACCTTGCATCATCATTTAGTCCTGTTCACGTCTTTCCGGCGTCATCAGGTAGAGTCACCTTTCTGCGGTTAGTAGTACCCTCATTTCCTGGCCTCAACGGAAGCAATCGATGAGGACGACATCCGCACTGTACCGTATCAAATTCGTTTTCTTGACTGATTTGGATGGAAGGAATGATGATTACCCCTACCCATCAACTGGACTGGAGAGCACTCCCAACACTATCATTACCTTCTTGCTTTAGCCTCTCTCTTACGGCAGTGAAGTGCACTTGACTCGACAGGGAGCAACCGTAGGCAGTGTAGTGTAACCTTCCTGTTCTGTCCTTGGAATTCCCTCACTCATCACATCAATGAGGAAACAACGAAGGACTGAGATCACCGACGTTGACACATGTTTGTACCTCTGTTAGTGGGCGCCTAGCTTAACTATGGCAAATTTCATCGCTCTACTACCCCTTCAGGTTCACCTCAAGTTTGACATTTACTCCGTCACTCCGAGTCACCTTTGATCACTCAAGTTTCCTTCTGTTCACCTCGTTGCTATCCACCACTGCAACACTACGACTCTTTCCACGGCCGGGCACTTCACTCACTGTTTAATCCGCAGCACACGCCCTCTTATCTTCCCTACCTCTAGTCTTGACCCCCACCCTCACTTGCCAGACACTAGCAACCTGTGAGCCTGTGATTCGCGAGTTCATACCTTACCCGCCGCACTAGGCTACCTCTGTGAAGTCGCGATATGGCGTGAACGTGAAGACCAACCACTGCAATGCAAATAAACCACGCAAGACATACAGTATCACATCACCCAAGACAACCACCCGTCTGGGCACCGGAAGATTCCGAGGCCGTTGCTGATGCCGATCGATAATGATAAGTTCAACGTGAGTCTCGGACTTCTTGCTACACTAGTTCGGAGTCACGTCAACTTGATCATCGTCGTCTTAGTGTACAAATTGAGGGATTATCACCGCATCACTTACAGCACCTACAGCCAACGGAACGCGCAATCATGCTTGAAGGTCACCAGTCAGTCACCTGCGCGTAGGTAGGTTAGGTGCAAGACAGCTGAGACGTTGATCTACACTGCGACCCCTCTGCTCATCAGCAGCCGTCCGTCGTTCGCTAACCGGTGGGAATAGCGTCTCACATCTAGTGTGTATTCCTTGCGTGGATCATTCAACGGAGTTAAATGGCGTCAGATTCTCCCATTGGCCCTCGAAAGGTCTGATACGCGCTAAAGAAGGATCACCTACAGGGACCCGGCTGTCGTACCTCTTATAGGATAACGGTCTGTCTGCCTTGTCTACACTAGGACCAACGCAACGGAGCTGTTGGATCTTCACGCAGGTGGTGCACACAACGGTCAACAACGAGGTTGTCTCCGTTAGGGAACGGAGGCTATTCAGGGACAGATGGCTAGTGTACTGTCTGGATGTCGAGTGATGTACGGCAGCAGGGACACTCACTTCCTTTGCTATGCTGACACCTGGGGTGTGAAGTATCACAAGCTTGAGCTGGATGTTGCGTCTTGGACACGCGTAGGACACTCACATGTATTACGGCCAACTGGTGACCAATATGAGAAATGGATAGTGGAATATGTTGTGCGGACTCTTTATGTTCATTTGTGGGATAGTCTTTCATAGGGTAGTGGTGCAGTGCAGTACATCAACACGTGAATGTGAATGGAATGAAGGGTATATAGCTACCGGCAAATTGAGTTGATTTAAAGGGGGCTTTCTCTGCTCTATGAAGGGTAAAGGCTCAGCGAAAAGTGCTGAGGGTATAATAGCAAGAACTATCCCGTCTGTGATACGGTCAAGCGAGAAAATCAACTTAATGAACCATTCCCTACATTTCCTTTCAGTTCCTCTTCGTTCCCTGTCCTTCACCTTCCCACCTCTTCTCTCTCTGAGGTAGGTAGACTCTTACCACATGAGACTTATTCTCAAGGCCCGACCTCAATCCTAGCTCCAATCCTTCATCCTTTCCCCACACTCACTCACTCACTCTATTATCCCCCCATCGCTTTCCAGTTTACGCCCTCTAAATCCTCATGAATTCCCCCCTCGCTCCACGAATCCCACAAGTATACCGCCCAACCCTCGGTATCACCGAAGATAATCCCCCCACTTCCTCTACCTTCCTCTTCCTCCCTCACCTTCACCACGGACCCTACCGGCACCCTACCGACATAGTACATCCCCCGACATGTTCCCCCCACAGCATTCTTCTTCACATTCGCCTCTTCCTTCAAATACCCACCTACCTACCTAGGACATACATGCCACTCCCCGTACCATACACAATAACTGGGAGGTAAACCCCGTGAAATTTGGCGTCAGGACAGGTAGGATACATTTGGCGTCAGGACAGGACGTCGGAACTACATTCAGCGGCGCAAAGGGGGGTGCCGTACTGCCGCCCGCCCGTACATGTCCCGGTCCCGGGCAGTTGTGGGGATACAAGTTAACAACCAAAAATCGAAGTTGCCGTCGTTATGGTGGTGCAGTGGTCCGTGGTCCGTGTCGCATGCGAGGAATCGAGGTTGAAGGTTCGGGCTACCTGGACATCAGATGTTGTTCGCTGTGGAGGGGGCAGATGGGGGGTTTTTGGACATGGTAGGTGGGGTTGCGGTTGGGGCGGTGGTGGTGGGCGGAGGAGTAGATGAATAGAGGAGGAGGAGCAGACCAGGAGTAGAGCAGAAGGACTAGGGAAGGGGTGGAGGGAAGTATGTGATGGTGGTTGGCTTGGAACTAGGTTGAGAGATGCCGATGAGAGGAGGAAAAGTGTTGATGGGAGGGAAGGCGATCTTGATGCTTCCCGGGAGGAGCGATGATTGTTACGGCAGAATGATGGGTTTGCGTGATCGTGGCGTCGTGGATGTCATACGATGGATGGTACGACTATCATTTCGTCGATTCAAGGTCCTGTGGATTCTTCCCTGCGGCTCAAAAGGGACGACTGGGAGGCGTGCTTGGTGGCTTGTTGCCCAAGTTCCTGCTCCTTGGCAAACCACAAGTTACCGGCAAACTCCCCCAGGTCACAAGCGATATGGCCGGTGGGCTTAGAAGAGGAGATACATGTCTGTAGGTGCCGCTGTTGATGGGCTTTGTGTGGGGAGAGCGAGTGTGGCTTCCGCTGTGAAGAGTTTAGGTGACCAAGGGGTTATGCTGGTGAATTTATTGGTGTTCACGGGTGAATCCGCGGGGACAAAAGTCGGAGACCAGAGGGTAGTTGAAGATGGGGAAGTAGTAGTGTCATCAAAATTGACCAGCGTCGGGCCGGTTTGGGTTGACATGGTTTGAGTTTGGGCCGTTAGCACGCCAGTATTGGCAGTATGGGAATGGCTGCCTGTAAGTTTATGAGGTCTGGAATGATTGCGACTCCAGATACCAAAATGGTAAACAGACCCAATATTCTAATGATATTCACTGATGTCGGTGTGCCTATGTTAACTGGTTTCATCCGAAATCGACAGGGTACATGCTCGAAGACTGCCCAACTATACGCTTAATGGCATGTTTCAAAGGAGAGGCAGTCGCCATTGAAGAGAGACCGATTTTACGATGAAGGATTCGAGAGCGACCTTCACGATGAGCGGTAGACTGGTCTGCTTGTCATGCTGAGGTATCCTTACGCCGGTACGTTGTATGCCCGCGAACTCTAGGGTTTCTGAACTGTTCGAGATACCGCTGCGGTTAAATGAACAGCTGGAAGGAAGGAAACACCTAGGAAAACCAAAGCACCTTATAACCCTTTCTCATCGTGTGTGACACACCAACACCCTGAACATCGCAAATCGTTCACATGGACGTGAATGAACCAGGGCCTTTCTGTGATTAATGGCTAAAACGAGATTCCCTCGTCTCAACCAACAGGGACGGGATAGCCTACTGCGCCACCCCTCTAGGGTAAAAAAATACGCTTCCTACAATGATAACCAATTGGGATTGAAACGAAGAGGTAAGGACACAGCTGTGAGTTGGGCATTGGTAGAGACCAGAACGTCCCAATAGCCTCAAAAGCTCTGAAGGAAGCAGTTATGACCGGTGGTTGGCACATTTATTTTCCGGTACCCATCGCTACACAAAATACATCAACTACTATTCTACATTGAAGAGAAAAAAAAAAAAAGAAAAAGAGACCGCCAAAAAATGATGGTTGGCCAGATCAACACCATGCGGTATCAATTGCCCCCGGATCGCTCACGACTGCTCACTACGTAAGCCCAGCTAGACAAAGTGGGCGGGGCGAAGTCCCCCGTGCACCATATATCACCGGAGTGAAGATGCGGGCCTGGGCAATATTGAGTGAATTTAAAACCAGCCGCCACCATGGGATTCGAACCCATGGCCTTGTGAGTGGGTGTAGAGAGCTGTGCGCTGTCTCAAGGCCACTCGGCCAACCTGTGTGTTGGAACTGGTACCTAGTGGGCGGGCTTATAAGGGAGGGTAGAGGTTGAGACGGTACCGGGTATCTGGAATCTAGTGGGCGGCAGGCACGGCGGGTGTTTGATACCGAGGAGGGATAACAGTGCTTCAATGATGGAGAAAATCGACCAAAAAGGAACCACTGCGATTCTAGGTACGCGTACTCGATGTCATTGTATTATCCCTGCTCTACCTGATCATCATCCGATCCACTTGCTCATTCTCCATCGCTGAGGTTATCCATCCGTGGTCCCTCGCTGTCATCCGTTGCGACAGCTATACCGACGGATTCGGGGTCCGGTGGTTCCTCTCTGTAGAAATCAGAGAGCAGAGGCTGTTTCAGTACAAGAATGTCCTAGGACTCGGTACAGAGCTGAAGGTGCGCCTCGCCGGTTGTATTGTTCTTGACCAGACGCAAGCCCCAGGAAGCCATACAATGCATCTTCCATGGAGGCCTTCTTCGTTTCGAGCCCTCGTCATTGCTGTCGTCGTTAGTGATACATCTATCTGCCTTGGCACGAACCTCGAAGCCAACTGCAGCTCCATCCAGCCACCTTGGGGTGTTCTTCTGCTCATTCGGCTCCCGGACACGCCCGTCCCCGGCACCAAGGAAAACCTCAGAATACCTGATATTGAGTTGACTGAGTGTCGCCTTGGATAGGCCGACTGCGCTCACTGTCGCTGTAGTCTGAGGTATCATCACGGCCAAAGTCTTGGTCCGCGGCCAGTGGCGCCCATAGAAGAGTTTTCAGACACTCCAAACTCGAACACGTTGTGTGACATGTCAGCGTAGAAGACATTGTCGACGAAAGTACCCAAGACAGCTTCGTCATAAAAAAACCGGGGGAGGAAGAACACGAGCACTTGTACGCTTCATCGATATGTAGAAGGTTCCGAGTGATGCCTCGGGGTTGGCCGTTTTGGTCTCGGAGTGCTCTGCGGTGCACAGCCACCCGTTCTGGTGATGTTGGGAGAATTAGGAAGTGTTATTGGGTAGGCACTAAAGCTGGCTGCCTCAATTTAGAAGCAGTCACGTTTTCATGCAAGCTGGGAGGAGGCCTTTTGATATGTTGCCCTGGGCTGACAGCCTGAAGTGGACGGGCGCATGCTAGGCTCACCAGCAAATAGTCTGATGGGCAACCATCATCCACTCCCAACTGGATTACGGACGATGCAATAGACCACCAATGCAGTTATAAAGTAAGATATCAAAGCAAGGTATAAGTCGGGGCTTAATATAGTCAAGGTGATGGACGCACTATGGCGACCTGTCCTTCTACTCCATCTCTGACGCAAACATGGACCGTTACTACGATACAAATCTTCGTGCTGTGACCCAAAATTCAACAACATCATGTCATGCTTGGAGATGGCCACCACCGCCGAAGGTCAACTGACCATGGCGTTCAGCTATCGTGCTCGATATGCAAGCCGGTATCCGCGATGTCGACCCAGAGTTGATCGTTGAGCAACTGTGGAACTGTCCCCAACTCGTCCGCTTCGCCAACCCCAAAGCCCAGTCTGACTAGGATCCTTACTTCGGCCTCTACCGTACACATACTAAAGCCGGATTGCTTTGCAAGCATGTCCCCGTCTAGCGACTCGCTCGCACCAAGATGTATTCGACCTGGCCCATAAATAACCGCCACTTGTCTGGACCAAAGGCGCCATCAAAGACTTTGCCCACGAGCTCTTCGAATTCCATACATGGCAGAACCTGGAATGGGAAAAGTGTGGCCGACTGTTAACGGCGCGAAATCTGGTTTTTGAGTCGAGCTGACGACCAACTTGGCCCATCAACTTTCCTTAGCCATCAACCCGGGCTATGTGTAAAAAACTTTTCATCCAAGCACTTGCTGGAACACCATCGTATGCTGCTGACAGTCCGTGGTCTAGAAACCCAAACTTCCACTGGACTTCGTCTCGAGACTCTCGGCACGCTTGCGCTGGTCTTCCCCGAAAATGACGCGGCTGCGCGAAAGTGGTATCGTAAACAAGGGGAGCGCGGCGAGAACGATAGGATGATACTCAAATGCGGATTAGGACATCGGAAGACTCGGCTCGAGGAGTAGCACTACTGGCACGATCGATGGTTGGTTCTCAAAGAGGAATTCGACGTGTATCAGGGGATGAAGTCGTCGGGCGGGTGAAGTTCGGTGTTGGGTTGAAGTTGAACTTGATGGAAAAATTGGAAGACGTCAGAAATCTGGAGACGTCAAACGAGGCCCCCGCATCTGATGTGTGGGGTTGATGGGGTACTGATCCAGCCCTGTCAAGCTTGCCTACAGGGGTAGCTGCAGTGGAGATAGGGCACGTCCCGCTGCAGCTACAGGGCTCAGCTCCAAACACATGACGATGCCCGGCCCGTGCAAGAAAAGCATCACATCATCGATGCATCACTGCACCCAAATATCGCAGATATATCGATGCACAACGCCCGTTCGGCACCAACCATGCACTCCATCTGAGCATACAACAACAACAACAACAACAACAACAACAACAACAACGACAAGTCATGATCATCATCTTCAGCCATGCTGCACCTCGCTGAAACGACCAACCCATGGGGCGGTCACTCGTGGGTGGGCGACAGTCCATCTGCCATCCCCCTCGACAACCGCCCCTTCTACGAACCCGCCACGGGTCCAGAAACCACCACCTCCCGGGGCGTTTGTAACAAGCTCTTCCACTCCTCCCTCTTCGACGTCGGCATCCTCCGCGACACCCTTCTCCCCTCCATAACTTTCCACTCCGGCCTCAGCTTGATCGCCTACGGCGCCGGCCGCCTCACCGACCGTCTCGAGACCAAAGACTGGCTCTGGCCCGCCGGCCAGGTCCTCAACGCGTGGTGGTCCGCCCTCGGCAAGCGCGTCATCTGCGACGGCATCCCGCTATACTGCTCCTGGGCCATCATCGACCGCCCGCAGCGCCTGCTGCTCGCGGGCGTCACTCTCTGGGGCAGCCGGCTGTTCTGGCGCATCGCGAGCCGGAGCGTCAAGCGCGGCGGGGACGATCCGCGGTATGAGGCGACCAAGAAGCAGCATGGATGGTCGTGGAACAAGGCGCTGTTTACCACCTATCTCCCTGAGGCGCTGTTCCAGAGCTTGATCACGTTGCCGTTTACCGCGCCCTTCCGGCACTTGGTTGGGTCGGATGTGCCGGGGCCGTTCGCGACGCTGTCGGGTGGGTATGCGGCGGTGGTAGAGGCGGTGGCGGTGGGATTGTTCAGTATGGGTTTTGCGCTGGAGGTTTTGGCGGATTGGCAGCTTGATACGTTCAAGGAGAAGGAAAAGAGTGGTCAGGAAAGCCCCTCAGCCATGTGCAGAGAGGGAGTCTGGAGCATCGTCAGACATCCAAAGTGAGTTCCCGTCCCAGTTTTCTGTTGGTTCACAACACAAACACTTGCTAACAACAATATCACAGCTACCTCGGCGACATGCTAGTCCACCTCTCCTTCCCGCTCCTCCTCTGGTCCAGCAACTCCCTGCAGCCCATCCACCTCCTCGGCCCGCTGACCAACTACATCTTCCTCCGCTACGTGTCGGGCGACAAGGAGAACGAGCACAGCCAGGCCCGCCGCTACAGCACCGAGAACGTCAACAAGAAGATCGACTTTGACAAGTACCGTCGCGAGGAGAACGCCTTTTGGCCCGACAAGTGCCAGGTCTCCAACAAGTGGACCTGGATCGTGGTCGGAGCCGGTGTGGCCGGTGCTCTTGTAGAGGGGCTGGTGACGCAGCTGATCGCGTGACTCGCCATAGGCTGGAAAGCTGTAGGAATGGGCTTGGTAGCCATGGAAATAGGTCTGAGCATCGGCTCCGAGTTGGGATTCAACGAGGTCATGGTGTTGGCCAAGGAGGGACAGGATGTGGCAAAATTGTTGGCTGGGAGTGGCCTTGACTTGACGGATTTCTTTACGTGAGTGGTACTGATGGGAAGTGTTGTAGGATATTGTAGGATCTTGTAGGATATGGTGTGTAGGATATGGAACGCTTGAAGGAAGAGGCGATATCTCGCTTGATGGATGTGGTTTGGATGGACGTAATGGCCTTGTTTGGAGTATTTGGATAATTAGTAGTATCTTGATTAACCAAAACGAAGCATTTCTCCAACCCTCTAGTCCATCAAATCGTTCGGTTTCTAATAATAGGCTTTGACAGTACGAACAGCGGAACTAGAACGGGAGAAATGTTTTCGCCATCAGTGTCTTCAGTCGCCAATGAACATCTTCCATGTCATGCTCTCCTCTGTCAAAATCAAACCATTGAGCATCGAATAAAGCCGCGCGAAGCAGCTCGGAACTCCCCCATGGTCATCAAGATCACTAGCGTAGGTAAAGCGGTAGCTGTTCCGGAAAAACCTTTTCAATGTCCTTGTATTCGGACACTCTGTGTGATTGCTACTAACTGTTCTGGTATCGCGTCTCAGATACCTCGACCCCTGTCCAGCAGTGCGTGGATTTTTCCACATCTCTATCCTTTTGCCATGTATATGTACGACACAGTTTCTCTAGGCATCTCTTCGCCGAGCCTATGTGTACCACACACTTCCTCAAGGCTTGTTTTCTACTCCTTGCTTGTCATCAATCATACCATAACTTCATAACGCCATAACGCCATAACTCCTCGCTCACTTTTGACCTTTCATCTTCAATCTTCACACCAAGGCCGACAAAAATCAACGAGCTGAAACAAACAACACACGTTCCAAGGTGATCAGGGAGAGAAGGAGCACAAGGAAAAAGCAAGATCAAAGATCCTCCTCCAGCTCCTTCTCCATCTTCTCCCTTGCCCTTTTTCCACCCCCGGCCTTGTGAACCAAGCTCCGGATCAAAGTCCTGTTGTGTCTCATAGCCCATTCATCGTTGACAGGCGTGTTCTTTCGATCAGGGACAACTGTCTGACGGTCAGCATGTACTCATTATGATAAAACAAGGAAAGGGGAGCGAAAAAGGACTTACCCCTCAAACAACAGTTCTCCCATATCTGTTTTTCACTACGAAGTTCTTCATCTAACTGGCATGTTTCGATGTGGTTCATTGCGCGGCGCCTCTTGAAGGGGTGCCGGCAAAAGACCCCTTTGATGTCTTCTGGATCGTTGTGGGTGGAATCGGATTGAGACATGCAATCAAGATCGAGTGGACAGCGGAGGACGTAATAGGCGGTTTTTTCGTCGTCGCCTGTGTCGGTAGTGGCGCGTTTGCGCTTGTTGGAGCTTGAGTCGGAGCTGGATGCCGTGATGGTGGCGGCGGCGGCGGCGGTAGTGACCTTGCCCTTCTTGGCTTTGTCCGTGAGAGTATAGGTACTGTCTTTGCTATCGTCCGTTTCGCTGCCACTGTCATAGTCATCACTGTCTTGACCAAGGGCCAGCTCGTCGTCGGAGTTGTCATCATTGCCAATGTTGATGGCCGTGGCGGTCTTGCTGCTACTGGCCATGCTGCTGCTGCCTTCGCCATTGTCATTGGCACCGTCAGACACCATTCCGTTCCCCTTTTCTTTGGCCTTGCTCCCGCTGTTGTCCTTGTCATCTGAGAACGCCGCCTTGATGCTGCCGTCTTTTGTGAACATGGAGGAATCAAGCTTGGAAGCCCAATACTTTCCCTTGACCACTTGCGAGCGCTTGATGATTCTGTTTGTAGCAACGGCCGCGGGCTCCTTGCTACCGCTGGGCTTGGTAATCTTGTGGGCATTGTTGTTAACGTGGCTAGGTTTGTCGACTGCTTTACCTTTGCCTTTGACGTCTTGCTTGCTGCCAGGAGGAATGATCTTGATCTTGGTCGCTCTGCGTTGCACGTTCGTGCTGCTCTTGTCCTCGGCATTTTTGGCGACGGTCTCCTGGATGCCCTCTTCTTTGCTGACTGTTGCAGTGATAGGGTTTGCAATGGATGGCCCGGCAACGGTAGAGGTGGAAGCAGAGGCAGAAGCGGAATTGCGAGCGGGAACAGAGGCAGACGAGGGGCCGGCGACCGGGGCGGTTGTGGACTCTGTCGTGGCGGCAGGAGGATCAACAGCTCTTCCTTTTCCTTTGTCGCGCTTGGATGATTGTGTGCGAGGATTCGATGACTCGGTCGGCTGGGAAGGTGTGATGGATGGGACGCGGCTTCCTTGAGCGCGCGTCGAATGCTGATGGGATGGCCCCGCCTCTGATGTCTGTTCCTGCTTCTTTTGCGACTTCTTCTGCTTCTTCAACTTCGCCCTTTGCTCCAGCCACAATTTCCTCGGCGAGTCTTCCTCAAAGTAGTAGGCATTGCGATGCTCTCGAGTCATTGTCTTGCCCTCCCACGGCGGATGAACCTTGAAAGGCGGGTAAGGAGGAGGTCCCTGTGGACCGTAACAGCCTTCTCCCTTCATAAGTCTGTCCCTCCACTCATCGTGCCACTCGTGCTCTGGACCTGGTTTGACCTCGAGTCTCAATTTCCCTGTCTCGAGCTCCGTCCAATACTCGGGACAATCGTCAATGAAGTTCCATCCGAGTCGTTTTGCGTGTTGGCAATTCCAAGGATTCCGGGAGAAGTGGTGATCGCGCTGTTGGGAGTAAAGTGAGGCTCAGGACAGAGAGAAGACCAGAACTTGAAAGACCAAAGTCACATCAGGAGAGGGAGGAGACTGGAGATATCGGAGTGCGTTAAGAAGACGCAGAGCTGTGATGGGTAGACCCACTCAAAGCAAGAAGACAAGGGTCGATTGCTATTGTTCTTTTGTCGTTATATAGGATGAATACAATAAACGCTGTGGACTCCCCTTCACAACTTTCGTTGTAGACCCCACGGCTTATTGAACCGACCATCTGCATATTGTTGACGAACTGGGATGAAACGGAACCATGCCATGACCTTTCAACTGACAATACCCGTGAATAAGGCATCTTGGTCTTTTTCATTCCGATAATACTGTCATGACTGGGTATCTATCTGCGATTGTCATTCTGGTCCATGTTGGTTCTCTTGAGCTACGCTCCCCCCATCGCTTAACGCTGTGCTCCCTTTTCCATCTCCGTCAATTTATGTCCTATCATCCAATAAAACATAGCGGCTGGCTACAATACGATTCACTCACCTCCCCCCCGAAGTTGGCTGGCACCTGCAAGTCACTTGATATTGGTTTCTGCTCAACAGTAGAGGTAGGGTGAAGGGCACTTCGACGCCAAGGGCTTGTCTTTTCACTCATTGACCGCCCACCAAACTCCCGTCATCCACTTGGCTTTATTATCAAAAGATCTCCTCGCAGCACCTAACAAATTCAGTCGCACGCTTGTAGCCTCTCTTGCCTTGACGGTCCCTCTGGGAACTTCAGTCTTGGTGGTCATCAATTCAGCCTACTTGACCGTTCTCTTCATCCACAGCGGTTTCCTAGCTGTAACACGAGGTCACTATGAGGGGACTGACCAAGCAGGGTGTTAAGACCGCGACTGCCGCGCCGCGCATGAAGAGAAATGCCATGCCGGCAACAAGAAAGCTGGCAGTTAGAGCCGCCAAGGTCAACAATGCTCCCAGGCAGTGAGTTACTCCCCCTGCATCACAACCCCAAAACATACCAACCTGTCCAGCGGGCTGTGGGCCTCTACATAGAGCGGTGAACTAACAGTTCTCACTCCATCACAGGAAAGAAATTGTCATGTCAATTGACCTTGGCAGTTCCGGTGTGCGCTCGTGTATTTGGAACCCAGATGTGGTTGAGGGTCAAGACCCCGTCATTTTGATTCTCAACAGAGAGAACGGCGGTGATGGTTACACCTTCTCGGCAAGCGGGGCTGTCATGGACAACGACACTGCCGACGAGGATATCTACATCAACAACCTCGAACCTGAAAGCCGTCTGGGCGTGCCCTTGAAATACGGGCTGTACATTCTTTCGAACGCTCCGGAAGCCCTCACCAACGAATATCACCTCATGGAGGATCTTATTCAGGAAGACCGTCGCAACAGGGAAGAGTTCAGAAGACAGCTGCGCCTGGGTCTGGTGCAAATGTTCACCAAGCTCAAGGGCAAGGTGGAGCAAGTCATTGAAGGGAAGCGGAAACCCTGGAAAGTTGGAAGGTTGTGTATAACAATCCCGTCACAATGGACGTTGGACTTTGAGGATCAATACCGCAGCGTTCTCGCGGAGGTCTTTGAATGGGACATTGCCCAGGCTGGGGAGCGAGTGACCTTCGTTTTCGAACCTGAAGGTCTCGCCGCTTATCTTTTGCACAGCAAAGAGTACAAGGACGACGCCATCGCCCAAAGCGGCCCGAACGAGCATCGAATTGTTTTGTGTTTGGACTTTGGTGGCCACAGTATGGTAAGCAGACTTTGAACCTGTTGCTGGTTCGAAAGTGAATCACAACTCGGACAACCCACTCACCCCTACCGAGTGACCTTGACTAATTTCTTCTTGGGTAGAATGGCTGCCAGTACTGGATCAACGCAAAGCGAGATGGCACCTTAAGCTTCTTCGCGATGGCACCAGCATTTGGTAGGGTTAATCCTTCCCTGTTGACTCTGCATTTGATCATAAATCGTTCTGACAGCGTTATTGAATTACCCAGGACATGCTGGCGGCGGCGAGCAGTTGGCTGATAGTGTCCTCCGCGCTTGTGAAGCAGACTGGAACACCGGAAATGATGTGGCTCTGACACCTAAGGCCAAGGCGCAGATTATGGAACGGATCAAGAGGCGCAGGGCTCATTGGGGCCCTCGTTCAACAACTGCCCTTGATGAGGAGATTTTTGAGTTCAATGATTCTCAAGAAATCGGTGCTGGTGCCATTACACTTACGAAGAGTGTTATCAATAACTGCTGGCGTAGGGCACATGATCTCCTCCTCAGGCTTGTTCAGCGAAAGCTCCGTGGACTGAAAGCCGAATACAACCGGGAAAGAGGTCGTGGCACTACAGTCACGCCTTTGGTAGTTGTGGCTGGCGGGAGCCTTACCAACGCAGTTCTCTTGGAGAGAGTTCGAAAGCTAATTGACGCCAGCGACTTGGGTCCAGGCTTAGTTGTAAACAAGGAAGGCGTCGCTCATGAGTAATTCTTTTGGAACCTTTCAAACGTTGTTGACCTTGCTGACCACATCAATACTTCAAGTGCCGTCCGTAACGCCATCGGGGCTATCTACGCGTTCCAGAAGGCCCTGACGGTGCGGCAATTCCTCGACCAGGGCGCAGGAATTGCACTGCAAATCAAGCAGGCAGGGGCGACAGAGTGGACAAGCCACGCAAGCCCGGTGTACTATTGCGTAAGTTACCTTTTGTCACTGTTCTACTAAACGCATAACTAGCATGAAACTGACCAATTATGCCTTGATAGCACAAGGAAGACGGAGCAGAGGTTCACCCGCCTTGCGAGGTTTCGCTTTTCTCAGGAGATCGCGTGCAGTTGATATGCGACCCCTTCTACGGCCAGGATAACGTGGGCGCTGATCAGCCGATCACGGACATGTTCTACACAAGAACATACGACTTCCTTCGAGACATGCCCAAGGCCCCTTTTCGCGGGTCCAATACCTGCAACGTGCGCTTCGAAGGAGATGACAATGAGGTGGTGATGAAAGTTTTTACGCATCACTGTCCATGACCTGTATTCCTTTGAAGTTTGTGACAACCAATTCCCGGCTGGTAATAGGGATTATGGAGCCTCAAGCTCTCCAGACCACCAACCAAGTGGCACAGAGGTAGGTACGCCTTCGACCATACCTCCCGCGATTCAACATGTAGGCAAGGCCGGCATGTCTCCTGCCTTCATAGATGACTTGAAGACTGGTCGGAGAGTGACTTCCGTGTATTGTAATGACGCCTGCCTCACGGTACTCTTAGGGTATAACGCAGCGGGTTTTCGTGGCAGGCAATCTCGAACCTGTTGCTGTCACTTGATTCTCCACGAACACTTGGACCCTTCACTCCAGTGGAAACCAACCTATACAAGTAAACCTTTTGTACCTTTTCCATTCACTTGTACCGTCACCTCCGGCTGTCGAGGTTCAGATGCCAAGTACCCCGCCAAATTGCCCCCCAGCTGTTCTTCACTACCAGGTGTTTTGATTGCTATTGATTTGAGCCGCCACCTTTGTGCTTGCCGCATTATCTTCTCCCCTTCTCAATCTGCACCGCTCGCCGCGAATCAACATCTCCACCTAGACACGCCGCCTTGACCCAGGACTTTGAGCCTTCTTTCACCGGGACGACACCGAGCCTTCCACAATGAATAGTGTCAAAATGGATAACCCAGATTCCAGACCCGAGTCACAGGAAAACCAGTTGCGGCCGTTAGTTTACCCGTCTCCAGCGAACACATGGCGAACCCGACCATTGCTAACTTGGGAACAATATCCCAAAACATAGGAGACAACTTGTCGGTATCGATTTGGGATGTTCCGGGAGCCGCATAATGGTTGTTTGTCCTCTTATGCGCCCATACGATGATCCCCTAAACCTCTTGGTCAGAGCTATTTATCCTATCCGAAGACTCAACGATACTCCTTGGGCTTGGCAAGACTTTCCAGCTCACGGCTATCCCTACGACGATGATGCCCCGGCGTATGACCAGAATACTAGATGGCGCCAATTTGAGCCCGTACCGCTCAAGTACGCGTTTTACCTGCTCGCTAAAGAGCTTGATGAGGCCGCCCCACGACATCCGATGGCGCAAGAGCTTGCGATATATGACTCCCCGGAGTTTCGAAGCAAGCTCTACTCCGGTCTAGTGGCTTTGATCAGGAGCATGCGCACACGCAAAGATGCCTATCTAACCGAGCGCTTGGGACGGTTATTTCACTACAACCGAGCGATGGACCATCTATGTGTCACTATACCGGCACCTTGGAACTCTTCGTTCCAACAAGTTTACCTCAACGTGCTCGCCGAAGCGTTTGAAATCCCTCGCGAGACGGTCCATGAACGCGTTACGTTTGTCACCGAATCGGACGCCTGGGCTCATCATTTTCTTGGCCCTCTACACGGAGGAGATGGTTATCGCAATGATGCGACGAGTGAAGAGGTTGTCCTCGTTCTATGTTTTGGTGGTCACATGATGGTATTTACAACTCTTAGCTGGCTTCTGTCATTTTAGCTAAAGATTGCTTTACAGAACGGCTCGGTCTTTTGGCTTGGTCCCACCAACTGGCCCAGGAATGGACCAGGAGAAAACGGCAGCAACCGATTTTTCCGCCTCGGAGACTCATTCGGTAAGGCTTTAGCACGTGTATCTTGTTTTCTGTTTCCGAATTGCGCTGATCTTTTGTTTCATACAGGAGCCCCTGGTGGTGAAGAGCTACTGGTGCATTATCTCGTCGAATACGTGGATGATGTGTTTGTTGAAGCCATCACCAGTTCTTAGCATTCTCTTGGCATTAGTGGATACGATCTATATATGGCTACCCTGTATATAAGTCGGATTTCATCCTCCTTCTTCTTTTTTCTTTCTTTCTTTAATCAATTAAGACTTTCACTACCATCTCGTTGCTCACCGTAATCGCTTCCTTGTAGTATGGTTCAACAGGTTATGAGCCTGGATACGCTATTCGATCCGCTACAATAGTTAAGTCAATAGTCCCTACCTACCCTACCCTTTCTCCTATTTATTACTTTCCTTGAAGAAAGGAAATGCTATTGATTATACTCCAAAAGGATTATACTTTTTACTAAATATAATTGCTGCTGTTATTGTAACTATAGGGTCTATGCTTTTATAATATAGCGTTCGGACTACCGAATGCCCCGTACCCGAGTATGGATTCTGAAAATTAGAAATACTATTAATCCTCTAATTTTCTTAACCGTTTGGATCTATTATAAATTGTATTTATTACGTTGAGTTATAATATTATTAAAATCGTTCGATTTTTAATATATTACGAGACTTTATTTACCCTTGCGTTAATAAAATTGTAATAATAGCGAAAAAGGCTGTTTTTGCCTATTCTATAAATTTGTTAGGGTACAACAAATTCTGCTATTACTACTGCTTTACTAGTAACGGTATTTACTACTGCCCGCGGTGCAACTTTATAAATTTATATAAATAGGTTGGATATCTATATCTAAATTTATAAGTCGATGTAGCTACCCTATATAAAATCTTTAATAAAATTATTGTAAAGTATATTAGTATAATCTCCGGCCGCGTCCTACTAAACTGCCGACCGCTCGCTGATATTTTAACTACTACGATTTCCCTAACCTTTTCTAAGAAACTACTACCGTACTGTAAATTTTCTACGAATCCTTCTAAAATTTTATTTTTATTGCACTATTACTACTGTAATTTATTATATTTATATTTTTTAATTTTACTTAAAGTCTAGTACCGTTCTCGCTTTTAAGTTTTATAAAATTTTAGGGTTTTATTATTGCTATACCGCCTACTTCTATTTCCGCTCTTCTATTATTGTATTCTAATGTCTAGCATTACTAAACTTCTAAATTGTAATTATACTTAATAAAGACTTTAATAATATTATTACTATCCTTATCCTTATTAGAAGCGGAAATAATTATACAGCCTAGCGCGATACTATTGTTACTTATATTACGGCCTAATTTACATTCGATATTATAAACGATACTACCTCTCCCGTCTAGCGTACCGGTATCCCCGAGTAGAAATACTTAAATAAGGTCGAAGATTGGTAGTATAATTAGTGCTAGTAGTTTAATTTCTTAGTGAGTAAATTCGCCTTAACTATCTATAATAAGTTTCGAACCTACGATCCGTAAATTATTATCGAAATTCTTTAGTAGGTTTTTAATAACTATTGCCTAAAGGACTCTAAAGGTTTTATAAAGGCTATAACCCGTTTCTACGCTATTACCCTCGATAAATATAACAGCGTTACTAATTTTGTAAATTAATTATAGATTATTTAGTATCAGTTAGTTAAAATAGACGATTATTACCTTATACCTAATTTTATAGTAATTAATTATTTTATTTAGAGTTTAGGTCCTATATATACTACTTTTATTTCGAAATTCGGCTAAAAATATCTTTTCCTACCGGAGCGGGATGAAGCTAGCAAAATTATTAAAGTACTAATTATATTAGATAAGGCTAAGTGTACTACTGAGATTGAGGAATCTTTAATTAAACGTTAATAGAGCGAGTTTAAAGATAATATTAATAAGTTAGTATTCGATACGGCGGGCTTAAAGGCCCACCTTACTAAATACGTTGCTAAGGTTATTAAATTTGTTAATAATAAACGACTGCATAGTAATAATAGGGAGTGTTTTTTGGTACCCTGTTCGGTGTGTAAGATACTAAATTATAGTGATTTGCGTTGTTATATCTAATATTCCGAATAGTATAAGAATTTAAGTTAGAGTGCGGGCTTTTAAAAAAATAACGACCGCCCTCCTATATTAACCGTTGTACTTTTGGTTGCTACGTTCGATAATAAGGAGTTTAAAGTTGAATTCGAAGACCTTTGCCCTAATAAGCGCTCTCGCTCCGATTAGGAAGCCGGTAGCTTATAGTTTATTACTAACTTTTTAAAATTTATAAGCTATACAGTACTTAGTTCTAATACTAACCCGCCGCTTATTTTACCGTCCCTACACCTAACCCCGCCGGCGCTATTATTAATAACCTTACTATTATTAGCTCTTATTGCTTTAAACTTATAAATTGAATAATCTAATTTTATTAACGCCCTTTCGGCTACTATACTACTCCCCGTTGCAGTCCTACTATTTAATTCTAGGCTTGTAGAACGTATTGTTGCGTTGTCCACTTTAGAATTTCATCGCGAGTTTTTAGACAATTTTAAATATATAGTCGTTATTAATTTAGGTGCCGCTAATTACTTCTTCTATAATAAGGCCGGCTTTAAAAGTTTGCGCCCTTATATTGGCCTCCTTGTAATAGGAATAAGTAATATAGAAATTACCCCTAAAGTAATTAGTATATATTTACTACGTACCTTTATTTATAAAGGCGATTTATCCTTCATTTTACTAGAAGGAGCTTACTTTTCCCCTCGTATAGTTTATAACTTCCTTTCTGTATTATAATTTAATTGCCGTAGCTTTGTTATAGTATTCGGAAATAGCCTAGCTATAGGAATTTATAATTAAAGAATCCGCTTTAAAGGGTTTAATATAAATAGAATATATTTAATTTATTAACTAACTAATAATCTAATGCTTCGCTTTACTTTCGCTACTTACACTATTAAATGAAAAAGATTTAAGATATAGTATAACCGCTTTATTTATTTTAGTAAAGGAAATATCGTTTCCCTTTAAACGATGTTTATTAGTATCTACCCCGTCCTTGATATTTATTTTTGCGATAAGTACATATTGGGCTGTTTGAAATAGGTTCCTTATAAGGGAATTGTACGTAAAGGGAGTCAGCCCTTTGAATATATTTGTACGGATATTTTAGCCCCTTCCGCTTTGAAGGTTTATAGCGATAATAATATTGGGTTACTATTACTAATGATTTTACGTAGTACGTTTAGGCTTATGTAGTTAAAACCCGGGACGAATCTCTTTGTATAGTAGAATCATAGTACAATAAATTCAATAGGCCTGAATATCCTATTTACTATATTTATTTTAATTGTACTAGAAAGAATTCTAGTAAATATTTTCAATTATAGTATACGAACCGTTTTATTATATTAGTATACTTAGTAGTTAATTAGTACGAATAGAATAGTATATTAGAATATTTTAATAGGATTTTATAAGAGCGCTTTACTATTATTTTGGAAGATAGCGGTTTTAACCATCGCTTATAGTTAATCCTTCTACGTATAATTATTTATTTAAAGAACTATTATTCAAGTAAAATTATCGATAAAACGCTATTCGAAGTATAGACTGGCTATAAGCCTAATTTTTTATATTTAAAAATTTTTAGCGCCCCTTACTATTATAAACTGCCCGACGCGGATTTCTTAGGGAAATTAATTCTAGCGGCCGGCCGAGGTAAGCTGTTGGACTATAAGGGGTCGTCGAATTATATTATACTTACGGACGGTTATAAAGTAATTTCTACTAATAATATAATTATTAATAAAATATATATATATATTTCTCCCAACCCTACTACGTCGGTTTTTAATATATTTAATAATTTACCCTCCCTCTATTACGCGCCGGACTCTAATTTTAGTACTTTTTTTACGGATTTATACGCCTTTTCTAGTACTTTTAACCCTATATCCAACCCCGCGGAGGGCTACCCGAAGAATTCGGATATACGCTTTGTAAGCTTCTCTTTAATATCCTTATAATCATTATCTAAACTTTAACTATTGCTAGCCATTACGCTAATACCTACGCCGCTACTATTACCGCTATTATTATTGCTATTAATTCGTTTATTTTATAGTTCTAATTTAGGGGGAGTTCTACTAGTATAGCTAGGGGGAGATTCTAATATATTTATACTATTGTTATTTATTTTACAATTTACTAATTTTTCAATGTTATTAATACCTCCGGACGAATTGCCTTAGACTTCGTCCTTATTAACCGACCCCACTATACTAATATTTAATACTATTTATATTAGCGGAGGCCTAAATCTCTTTAATTTAAATTATTAGCACGTTATTACTAATTATTACTCCGAGCTACGACCCCCCGAATTTATAATTTCTAGTAAATAATAGTTATTATTAAAAGTTACTAATAAGCCTAATATTAATTTATTAGCTTTCGTTACCTTTGCTATACTACTAGTACTAGAACCCAAAAATCTTTAAGAAGTTATAAAACGATTAGATTAGAAGAAATAGTAGGTAATTATATAAGCTAAATACTATTCCCTTATTGAGAATTAGACTTGGATCTTTATTCCTTATAATATTAACCGCCGATTACTATTTAGGAAATAGGTATATAAGTTTAAGATTGGTCCTAATAGCAAAGTCCTTCGTTATAAGGCTCGCTAGGTAGTCTATAACTTTAAATAGCGTAAGGGGATTAATTATAATAAAACATTTGTTTTAATTATAAAGCCTATGAATTATAAATTTATATTCGCCCTCGCCGCCGCCCTCGATTTAGAATTAGAATAAATGGACGTCTAGACTACTTTCCTATACGGCCTAGTAGAGGAAGATATTTATATAGAATAACCTCCCAGTATTACTAGTAGTAATTTAATTCTAATATATAAGTTTAACCGCGCGCTTTATAGTTTAAAATAAAGCCCCCGTATTTGGTACAATACTTTAGCTGCATTTTTTAATAACTTTGGCTTTATACTACTATTAATTAATATTATTATTTTTAGTAAAGGAACTACCTATATTGCTGTTTACATTAATAATTTACTTATTATTGGACTATCCGTAAAAAATATTTAAACTCTAAAGAATATACTGAGTAAGCACTTTAAAATAACCGATATAGGGCTCTATTTATATTACCTAGGTATAGTTATAACCCGCGATAGGTTAAAACGTACGCTTTGGCTAAATTAGAAGGCTTATTTTAAGAAGGTGTTTAGTAAGTTCGGAATGTTAGATTGCAAGCCGGTATCTACCCCTATAGATAATAGTAAGATACCCGAATTGCTAGAGGGCTTCCAAACGTCCAACTCCGATAAATATTAGTATATAAGCGCTATCGGTTTATTTATATATACTATATTCAATACCTGGCCAAATATCGCTTTTATAGTATTTTTTTATCGCTGTTACCTTGCTAAACCAACCCAAACCTATATTATAATTATAAAATATATATTTAAGTATTTTAAGGGTACTCTTATCCTATACTTTATTTACTCCGGCCTATCCTTTATTCTTACTGGATTTATAGATATTAATTGGGGAGGGGATACCCCTACTAAGCGCTCTATAAGGGGTTATATATTTCAAATCGGTAGTGTAGTTGTTAGTTGGTAATTAAAATAATAGTAGATTATTACCCTATCCTCTTGCGAGGCAAAGGTTATAATTCAAACTTAAGCAGTAAAAGAGGCTATTTGGCTTAAACGGTTATTAACCGACCTCGCCTTCCTACTTATAAAAGCTATTATTATTCGCTATAATAATTAAAGTACTATAGTTCTTGCGAAGAACCCTTAATACTATTCTCGTACTAAATATATTAATATTAAGGAAATATAGTATAGGGAGATATAGACGATTAGAAGCGTAAATTTCTAATATATAGCTACTAAGGAGTAAATCGCTAATATTTTTATAAAGGTGCTTTCTTAAAGTATCTTTGAGCAATACCGGTAGGCGTTAGGGCTATTAGACCTACTAAAGATATAATAATACTTTCTTAGTACCCGGCCGTTCGACTACCCTACCCTACAATTGAATTTTCTATGTACGAGCAGCTATTACACTACTGAAGAGCCTTTTTTTTTCTTTTATTTTTCGTTATATTCTATATTAGGCGTTACTTTACCTATATCTCTTGCTCCCTTACCCTAAGGAGATATATACTTTAATAGTTTGAGTTGCGATTTTCCAAATCCTATGAAATTCCATACTATAGAAAATTTTAAAAATCGACTCACGACTATTTAACTACCTTCCTATCACCCTAGCGTACTGTATGTACGTTTATTTTAATTGCCTCAATAAAACGAATCGATTAGTAGTGGTCCTGTAGCTATACGACTACTACGGTAAAAGCTTTTATATTTTTTATACTTTTTTCTCTCTTATTTCTTATTTTCTCCGCCGCTGCCTACCCTTACAATGGTAATCCTTTTCCTACTGGGTTTTTACTAGTACTAGTCGTAAGAGGTTATTTATATCTAACTTCGTTCCCTTTTTTTTCTTCTTCTCTCTCTCTTAGGGCAATCTATATTTGGATCAAGGGGGAGTATTGAAGCCATCACCAATTCTTAGCATTCTCTTGGCATTAGTGGATACGCTCCACACATGGCTACCCTATATATAAGTCGGATTTTATCCTCCTTCTTCTTTTTTCTTTCTTTCTTTAGTTAATCAAGACTTTCACCACCATCTCGTTGCTCACCGTGATCGCTTCCTTGCAGTATGGTTTAATAGTGTTCTCCACTCAAACTGGAAGAGCGTTATTCCCAGCAAAGAAAGCTGACGTTCATGATCGTTGCAAGAGCTTCGCACGAGACCTGGGCCCTCACTTAAACAATCCCAGTAGGGAGCGTGCCTTCACGCTCATAGTCAATACCACCAAAGGTGGCAGCGTACGCTTGGAGATTTCCAACGCGGCATGCAATTACTTCTGGGAATGCGCGAACCGTCATCCGCTCAAAGTTGCAGCCGAACAGTTCGCGCTTCTCAGGAGAATCATGCGACACCGCAAGGTTGCCGGAAGTGTGATGGTTTCAGGAGGAGGATTGGAGTATGAGCTTTACAATTTTCCTCTATTACTTCGCCTGCAACAACTCGTCAAAGACGCTGGTCTCCCACGGCCTCATTTCGAGCGGGACATCCACAATCATGAACAATCGTCAGCCACTAGGGGTGCAATTGCAACGGTGGAGTACGCTCTAACTGCCAGACAATTCCTCACTCAGGGTGTCGGAATCGGCGTGCAAAGAAAGCTGCCCAATGCAACTGAGTGGGAGGATCAGGCTCCGCTGGTTCTTTACTATGTAAGTGACTACCAAAAGAAGCCAGCTGTCACAATGATTCGCAAAAACAGCCCGAACGCTAACAAATTCTCTTCGCGATGCTTAAAGGACCTTGTAGCCAAAGACTACCAGCAATATACGTACACCAATGCCGCACCTCAAGTCGAGGGTACGCAATTCCGGTTAATCTGCGACCCGCTGTATCACGTTCTTCCGCTAGAATCCAGAGTTGGGAATTAGTACAGTACTAATTAGTAGTACTAGAGTACTAGACTTTAGTACTAGTACTAGTACCACCTCAGTACTAGACTAGACTAGTACTAGTACTAGACTAGTACTAGTACTAGACTAGTACTAGACTCTAGTATACTAAAAATACTAATTTCTGAAAATTGATATTTTGGAAATGTTTGAACTGTGTGTGTATTATATAAAAATAAACAAGTAAGAAAATAGTATCTTTATTTAGTAAGGATTTTTCTTCATTTAGCTATAGAATTTTGATTTTAGATTATTCAAAAAGATAAAATAATTAATTAAAGAAGAATGGAAATAATTTTCTAATAATAAATATACAATCTATAAATTTCATTATTATATACTATAATTGAAATATGTATTAAATCTTCTATTTTAAATATTACTAAAATACTAATTAGTACTACTCTAGTATTAAAAGTACTAGAGTAGTACTAGAGTAGTGTAACAAACGGCAGTCTAATCTGCCTAAATAAAATAGCTAAAGGTATAAAGACTATTAGTACTGTTCGGTGAAGCCAAAAGGTTTACAATAAGTATATGTACGTAATACTAGTTTCGGTAATAATAATCTATTAATTATTAGCGAACTATTTAATAATTTGAATTCTCTAGCCGTCCCTTTATACTTCTAAACTATATTTAGCTTCTTAGTTACTAAGTATCTACTTACAATAATATCCTTACTTACCGTAAGCACCTACTTACCTGTAAGCGCTTACTTACTATAAGCGCCTATTTATTAGTAAGTACTTATATATAGTAAGCCCGTATATAGTGAGTTTACGCTTACTTATACGCCCTTCCTAGCTACTAAGAGTTATACTAATCGTCCCTAGTAAGATTACTGGATCCTAAGGATTTAGGCGACCCTTATATCGTTTAAGTTCGTAGTACAATACCCTTCTTTTTTAGCTAACGTCTTCGACGGTTTGTTAATCCTCCGACGTTTTTACCCCCTTTTCTTATTTTTAGTACAATTCCTTTTATTATTCTATCCTTAGTAAATTCCTCTCTTATATATTTATTATTATATCTAACCGCATTTCTAAGAGTTCGTTGTCCGGATAGCGTTGGAATTTACTAATTTATATTAAATCCTTTAATTCTATAATTATACTTTACTAACGTTATTCTAATTATAAATTTATTTATAAGAAGCTTTCTGGATATTCGAAGTATAGTAAATATATTTATAGCGCCCGCCTTTATAAAGAGGTTAATTATAATTTAAAATATAAATTACTTATTACTATTTAATTAGTTCCTTTATTAATATTATAATAGTGTAAATACTTGTAGAAAATAAGAAATTGAAGTAGGAGTAGGAAGTATTTCTAAGGACGATATAAAATAGTATTCTTCGCTTAGTAAAAGTAAAGTGCTAGTAAGAAGAATTAACGGTTAAAATTAGTAATATATCCCGGATTATTATAACCGAATTGGAAGTATAGGAGGAAGAGGATAGGGCTATTAGGTAAGAGTTTAAACCTCTACCCGAAGAGTATTTTACGGGTACGCTTACTTCTAGCGATTTTATGCCCGTAGATTAGGTTTTATTAAATATATCGGCCTTCCCTACTTTTTAATTGGGTAATCCTTTTACTCCGGCTGATTAGAGTTCTTCTAATAGAATTCTTTTAATTTCTTAGGGCAATTCAAATTCTTAATAGGTTCCTACGTATTATTTTTAGAATTAAACCTATCCTATTTAATAAGGTATTCCAATTCTCCTTCTTTTACTCTTAAATTTAAAATTTGTTCTATATTTTATTCTTCTTTCTCATTTTTAATATTAGTTCGTATATTAATTCGTATATTTTTAAATATTAGTTCTAATAGTATAATGTAGAATAAATATAATCTTAGTTTTATAGTATTAAGAATATTTAATTAGTATATTATATTAGAAATTTTCTTTTTAATTTTAAATAGTTCTATCCGTCGGTCGTTAAGCTTCTTATTTAGCCTCTTTACCCTAAGATTCTTAATAAATAAAAGGATTTTATCCCCTTCCTTAAAGCGAAGTTCCTTAAACCTTTTTTAATTAAAATACCAGCTTATCTTTTATTTAACGAATTCTAATTCCTCCTTAAATTTTTTATATAGTATATATAGTTTTCCAGCCTTAATTAAAGCCCTAGGAACGTTTATATCTAGTCTTTCCAAAAATTCTAATTTATACCCGTAATTTATAAAGAAAGGTAAAACTTTAATAATTTCTATAGGGGAGGTATTATATACTAAATATACTACGGGTAATAATTCTACCCAATTATTCTATTTAAAATTGATATAATTGTTTAAATATTACTCTACAATCTAATTAATCCTTTCTATTTATTTATCTATCTATAAATAATATATTATTAATATTTTACTCTTAGTACCGAATTTAATTATTAATATTTATTAGAACTTAGACGCGAACTTAATATCCCTATCTGTAATCTATTCCTTCGGCTAATTGTATACTAAAATAATATTGTAATAGATTATATTTATAAATTATTCTATTAACTACGTTTCTTTATAGGGTAAAAAATAATTTTATTTAATTAGCCTATTTACTACTATTAGGATATTATTATAAATAATTCCTATTGTAGTATCTGTAAACGGTAGTAATTTAGTAATAAAGTCTATAGTTACTGAATTCTATAGCCTTTCTACAACTTCTAGGGGTTCGAAGAATCTATATAACTTATATTTTACAACCCTAATTTTACTATAATATTTATAGGCCTATAATATTCGAGCTACTTCGGTTTTTATTCTTAGAAAATCGTAGTACTACTATATCCGTACTATAATTTTAGTAATACCTATATATTTTCCTATTTTGGACGTATATATCCTTATAATAAGCGCTTTATACTATTCGGGCTAAATATAGGCCTTATTATAATACTCTAATTTATTATTCTAAAGGATAATTCTATTTTCTTAACTATCTTCTTATTTTTACTATTCCTCTAGGGTATTAATAGTAGTATAGTAATTAGGGTCCTACAATTTAACCCTATAGACAGCGTAGTATTCTACCTATTTTTATAGAAAGTATACGGATAATCCGTCCAATTATTCCTAAAATAAGGGTATAGAGGCTTTTATAATATTTTTTATATAGTTTGCCTGTTGGTTTAATACGTTGGCGTAGGCGTTTTCTATTTACTTTTTATAATTGATTTTGAAATTGAATTTTATTAAGAATTTAGCTTATTATATTTAGCGGCCGTTAAGTACCTTAATAGTCGTAAAATACCGAAGATTATTATAGTCAGTATAAATTTATACTTTATATATAATACTATTAAAGTATAGCCTCTATTTTTAAAATACTTTAATAATAGCGAAAAGTTCCTTATTATAAATAGGGTAATTACAATAAAGTCCTTTTAACTTCTTTAAAAAGAAAATTATAGGATATAATTTCCTATACTTATTATATTATTCTAATTATTTTCTAATAGTATAATCCAATATATCAGTTTCGATTTTAAAGGGTTTACTTAAATTAGGAAATTTTAGTACGGGATTTATAATAATTGTATTATAAATAGCCCTAAAAGTTTCCTCTTCCGTTTTTCCTTATATAAAAGCGGCTTCTTTCTTAATAAATTTGTATAATAATTTAGCAATCTTCCTATAGTCCTATATAAATATACGGTAAAAGTTAATAAACCCTAAGAATCCGTAGACTTTAGTTACGTTCCTAAGTATCGGCTAGTTCCGTACGGCTTTTACTTTATTTAGTTCTATCCTAACTTTATTTTTTAAAATTAGATATCTAAGAAATATAATTTCCTTTATATAGAATTTACTCTTCTCTATATTAACGGAAAATTTGTATTTATATAGCGTATTTAGTACTTTTTTTATATATTCCTTATATTTTGCGAGGGTTTTAGAATAAATAAGGATATTATTTAGATAGTAGATAGTAAATTTATTAAAGTATAGGCGAATTGTATAATTAATAATAAATTAGAATATTATAGGTATATTAATTAATCCAAAGGGTATAATAAGGTATTTATAATATTTATAGAGTATACGAAATACTATTTTCTATTCGTTTCCTTCTTTAATTCGGATATAAGTATAAGTAATAGATAAATTAAAGTGCGTAAAGTATTATACTCCTTCTAATTAATTTCAAATATATAAAACTAGTAGTAGGGGATAATTATTTCTTATAATCTCTTAATTTAATTGTTTATAATCTATATAAAGGCGTAATTTTCCGTCCTTCTTCGGTACGAAGAGGATAGGGTACTCTATTAGTAATATAAATTCCCGAATATATTTTCGTTTTAAATTTTCATTTAAATACTTCCTAAATTCTATATTTTACTTCTTATTAATATAAGATACTTTAAAAAACTTAAATTTAATTCCTTCCTTAAACTTAATTTTATAATCCTATAGTTCTTATAATAGTAGTCCTTTAAGGTATTTACTAATAAAAAGCTAAATATTTTTAATATTTTATTAAAATTACTATTTTCAGCTTTTCCGCTTATTAATTTTAGTT
>NW_009799100.1:684571-729224 GCF_000213175.1 Neurospora tetrasperma FGSC 2508 | reverse complement strand
TTTCTTATACTTTTTATAGTAGGGCTATAGGAATATTACCTCCTTAATTTACTTTTTACTGTACTCTGGTTTTCCTATTAGTAATTAAGTACGTCCTAGGATATAAGTAGTTACCTTCCTTCTAATTAATATTTGGGTTGTATATTATATACTATAGGTACCTTAGGATTATATTCTTAAATAACTCTATTTTAACGACGTTAAAATTAATTTTAATCATTTTGCCTTTTATTATAATAGGTAGTAGTAACATTTCCCGTCTTACGATTTATATTTCGAAGGGTTCTTTTACTATAAAAGGAACCTTTTTCTTTTTCTAAGGAATCCTAAATTAAGTAACGAACTTTAGTAAAATAAAATTTAATTAAACTCTAGAATCTATTAATATAAAAGTTTAGTAATTCTTTTAATAAATTATAACTTTTAATTACTAATCCTCTTTCCCTTCTTCTATAATAGTAACTTCTATAGGTATTATAGGGTTTCGGATTTTATTATTCTAATAATTATATTATCGGGTAATTTATTTCATTTAGGATTTAATTTTCGTTAGGCCTCTTTAAAGGCCCTAAGCCATTTCCTAATTCCTAGCGATAATTATTAAGAGTATCCCCTTCATTAGATTTAAATTCGTTTAACGAATTGTATTCCTATAACTATACTATATAAGTAGCTTTTTCTTTGTCCTTACGCTCAATTATCCTAGTACTATAGAGGTAATTATTAAATTCCTTTTTAATATCCTAGGCTTTCTACCTTATATAAATAGGGTAATCGGATATCGGGTACTATTACTATTAATAATTTACTTTTTCCTATTTTATATAAATATAAATATAATAAGGGCGTATAATAAATCTCCTAAGTAATAATTATTTATTTATCTATACGAAGGGATATAAATTAAATATAAACTATTTATTTATAATAAAGGCGGTTTATAAATTACTTCGGCTAAAAGTACGTATAACTAGCCTAAATTGCTCTTACCAATATAATTTTCTAGTAGGCTAAAAATAATTATTATACTTCTTCCTATAGTATTCGTAATAGTTATTAATAATATATTAGAACTATAATATTTAGTAATAAATATAGTAAAAGGGGTATATCTATACTATATTTCCTATAACCGGCTAATATATTTTAATTAGTTCCGGGGTTTACTCCTAAATAACTTATAGCTTTCCTTTAATAACAATTATTCGTTTCCTTTAGAAATCTTCCTATAATTCGTTCTTCCCGCTTTTATTCAAATAAAATTATAGCAGCTCCGTCTAGTATTTTTTAATAAAATAGTTAGAGTAGCCGTACTAGTACGAATTAACGAATTCGAACGTATTAGATTTTTCAATTATAAATACTAAGGGCGGAATCGGAGGTAGAATAGTATTTATTATTTATATAACCGTAAGGAGAATCCGGTCGGTATTAAAGAGGCTACCAATTTCTTCCTAAATCGGAGTTTAGTACTATTATATTTAAAATATATTTCATACCTCCTCCTTAATAAGATTTTCCTTATTAAGTCCTTCTTATTAATATTTATTATTGGCCTCCTATTAATCTTCTAAATTGTAATCCTTAATCTTATTTATAATATCTTCTAAATCGTTTTAACTATATTCGGCGCTAGCGATTTCAATTATTCTAACTCCTTCTACTATAGCGGTTTCCGCTTTCTTTTAATTTAACTATTTAAATATATAATAATTTTTCTCTATATACCTAGTCTTATTATAATTAAAGTACTTAACCTTCGAAAAGTCCCGTTTACTTTAATTAATTTAAGCCGTATTAATTTCTATAGGTCTAGTATAAATAGTTTTGGAAAAGTAGGTTCCCTATATCCTTTTCTTCTTAATATTAGTATTAAATTTAAAAGGAACGAAGGTAATTACTTTTCTTTTCTTCTCCTACTCCCACTAGAATAGTCGATCGTTAATACGGATAATTTTTATTAATATAAATATTAATAGTTTCGGGACGGTTTTCCTTATAGAATTCGTTTTTAATTCTTTCCTTAAAACTATTATAGAATAATTATATTAATCTATCGTTATTAATATTACTATAGAGAATATCCTATTTAAAAAGCGTAATATAAGTTAAAGTAAATTTAATTTATTGAAAATAAATTAAACGTTCTTAAACCCAACGAATCTTATGCTTTTTTCCAAAAATTTGAATAAAGGCCTTAGTAAATTCATTATAGTTACCTAAAATCTTCCTAATAAAATCCGAAGCATCTTTTCTATTTTTATAGAAGTCTTTAAAGATAGGCTCGTATTAAGTAAAGGCCCAATCTATAAGTCTAATTCCTACGTAAGTTACTTTATCGAACTCAAAATTGAACCAATCTCTATAAAAGTAGAGATAAATATATATTTAAATTAAGAATCCCGTAAGGGTGGACTATTATCTATTAAACTCTTTAAATACGGCTAATTTAATTTTAGGACGGTTAGTAAGCGGAGTATCCTCTCCTACTTTTATTCCAAGGGCGCCGGATCCAACCTCGAATTAAATTTTAAATTAATAAATACAATCCTATATAACTTCGAACTACTAATATATAGTAGTAAGGTTCGTAAATTTACCTTAATAAGTAGGGTCATTATTATTTCTAGTAGTAATAAATATAGTAAAGCAAAGAAATACCTTTAATTACTAATTAAAATAGGCTAAAGGAAATAGTTAATATATAATAAATGGTAGTTTAATTTGCCTAAATAAGATAATTAAAAGTATGAAAACTATTAGTACTATTCAATAAAGCTAAAAGGTTTATAATAAATATATATACGTAATATTAGTCTCGGTAATAATAATTTATTAACTACTATCGAACTATTTAATAATCTAAGTTTTCTAGCCGTCCTTTTATACTTCTAGACTATATTTAGCTTTTTAATTATTAAGTGTCTATTTACAATAATATTCTTACTTACTATAAGTACCTACTTACCTGTAAATGCTTGCTTATTATAAGCGCTTGCTTACTAGTGAGTATTTATATATAGTGAGCCTGTATATAGTGAACCTACGCTTACTTATATGCCCTTCCTAGCTACTAAGAGTTATACTAGTCGTCCCTAGTGGGGCTGCCGGATCCCAAGGATCTGGGCGACCCTTGTATCGCTTAAGTTCGTAACAAGTAGTACTAGAGTAGTATCAGAATAGTACTAGAGTAGTACTAGAGTAGTACTAGAGTAGTACTAGAGTAGTACTAGAATAGTACTGAAGTAGTACTAGAGTAGTACTAATTAGTATTTTAGTAGTACTAATTAGTATTTTAATAATAGTAGTAGTAGCATTAATAGTAGAAATAGTATTAATAGTATAATATAAAAATATTCTAAAGATTTTAAACTTTTTTAAACTTTTATTCTTTATTATAAAATTTAAGACTTTTTAAGTTTCTATACTTTTATAATTTCAGAATTAGTACTCTAACCCTTACTAAAAGTCTCTTAACCTCGAATATACAAAAGTATTATAAAATTAAACATTTTTAAAAACTTATTCCTCCAATTAACTTAATAAAGTAATTTTATCCTTCTTTTATTTAATAATTTTACTTTACTTTACTACTTTATTTTATAATTTATTATTATTAAATATAGTAACTAATATAGAAATAATAATATATACTATTCTTCAAAAATAATATATTACTCGAATATACAAATAATTTGTAATTGAATTTTTAATATATCTATATTATTATTCTATTTTTAAACTTTTAATTTCATTTTATATTAAACTAATTATTAACATTCTTTATTATTCGACCTTCTTAATTTACTTCTTTACTTTTATTCTACCTTTAAGCATAGTAAATAACTTTTTAAGAAACATCTATTTAAAAAGGTACATACTAAACTATTTTCACTTTAATTACTTTAAATTATTTACCTTTTTATTTTATTTTATTCTTTCTTTTTCCTTTTCTAATACCTTTTCTCTTTCTTAACTTTAGTATACTTCTTACTTTTTTTTTTTTTTTTTTTACTTTTTCTTCTACTTCCTTATTATATTCTTTTTATCTTAAACTTATTCTTATATTCCTTAAAGTTGTATTGTTAAATATTTCTATTTCTATATTATATTTAATTAGTATATATATTATCTAATAATATATATATATATATATATATAAATATCGAAGATACTAAATTAGTATTCCCAATATTAGACGAATATACTTAGTACTAGACTAGTATTTCCAGTACTAGACTAGTATTTCTAGTACTAATTCTAGTATTTCTAGTACTAGCCTAGTATTTCTAATACTAATTCTAGTATTTCTAGTACTAGTCTAGTATTTCTGGTACTAATTAGTATTTTATTTTTCTTAATAACTTTTTAGTTTTTTACTGTTTTGAAAAACTGTTGATAGTACTAAAAAGAGCTCGTTTTCTAGCATATTTTCTATACTAAAACTATTTTTTGAAAATACTAAAAATACTTTAGTAGTACTAAATACTAGAGTACTAATTAGTATTAGTACTGGGTCTAGTACTAGTACTGGTTAAATACTAGACTAGAGTAGTACTAATCCCAACTCTGCTAGAATCTCGTTGTCCTGATGGAAAGTACCACGCGCCGAAACCCAAAAGCAAGGCCGAAAGGATCCCAATTGGGTCTCTCCGATCCTACGTGTTGTTTGACGATCTTCCCGCGGTCCAGGAAGGTGATAAGTACAACTGCGAGGTGTCAATTGAGGGGAGTGGCAAGGAGACGTTTGTGGTCGTCCAAGTGAAGCAAACGGGACAGCCCAACCGGATACGCACAACCAATCTTCGTCTATGCCTTGGTTTTAATCCTGGCACCAGGCTTGCGAACGTCATCCGAGCCGAGAAACAATAAACTATTTGAAAGAAAGTGGGACCCAGCAACACGACTCCTCAAGTTTGCCGGTTTTACTGACTTAGGTTTCAGAAGTCGCAGCAGCAGCGGCATCCTTCCACAACTGAGCTGTCGCCCATTTCTACACAATCACCAGTGTGATCAAAGATCGAGATGATCCACGAGCTCTCTTTCTAGCAAATGCCAGACAGTTCGCAGTTAACCTACAACACAAGCTTCCCATGCACTTTCGCGATGTTGAAGTACCAGCGTCGGAAAGTTGTCTACGACCACGACGTTGGCTCAGTGATGAGTAAGAGCTGGTTCCACAAGCATGTGAGTTTGCATGCTTGTAGGCTTAAAGGCCTGTGGATCCAACGTACGCTCACCCGACAGAACTGTTGTACGCACGAGTGTGCAGGTTCACTCTTGTCTTTCAGCATCAAGCGAGCTGGTATCTGAATATTTCAAATTGTAATTAGCCTGTGGTTCCGTCCGGGATCTTGAATCAAGTCTCAGAAACGTGGTACACAAAGTATTAGGGGAGCTAGGGCTGAGTGTCTCAAGAGTGTTAAGGCGGATGGATGAGCCGATGGACGGGTATGCATCGCATATGCATCCTTGGCATCCAAGGAACAGGGAACATCACCTCATAACCTCTTTTTTTGTGATATACAGTGGAGTGCACCAGCTACAGATATCGTCTCAGACTTGTACTAAGTGACAGAATGGTCGATTGAGAGGATAGTTCGAAGAAAAAAAATATACACGAAGTAAAGTGAGTTGGCTGTGACACTGTTGAGATATACACACAGAGTTTTGTCCTGAAAGACAGAAAAGAGCATTTGGCGTATGTTTCATCGTCTCATTGAGTTTTGATACCGGCTAAATTTATCTTTGCGATATCTGGCGGTTGCTATTTCAAGTGGGCGTTCCTACCAAGAGTTGCTAGATGCAGCTTGTTAGCTCTTTCCTGGTGTATCCACATGTCATCTACAACACCATTGAACATTGGAGGCCGCTTCCTGCCTACATTCGGATGTCTGCCTCAGAATTCTCCATGCGATCCTCTTCTTCAATCGGTAGACCAAGGAAAAGATCCGAAACGACATCTCTGAGCGGGACGCTTCTTCCTCCCCGCCCTCATCACCTTGTGCCGTGGTCGAAATATAGGGGATTTTCACACACCGTGCCCGGGAATTGGTCGACTATACTAACCATTCCGTCCCCTCTGTCGCGAAATTCTACCCTGCACTCGTACCGACGGGTGCGAGGGTTGAGAGGTAACCTCTCGATGAATTCATAGCTCCTTTTATCCTCCTCGAGGGCCTGCGATTGCTGACGTCGTCTTACCCTTAAAATGGGTCGCATACCAAGCGCAGACAGTCACCGGTTTGCATGGGGATCACGCAAGTCGGAAAGACGTCCTGCTTCGCTTTGACGTCCTACTCATGTACATTTCGTTAGTACGATTGCTGCTACTATTCATCAGCTTTGGGGAAAATCCAACTCACGTAACAATAGAGAAGGTGCCATGGGTAGGTAGGCTTTGTTATGTTGTCCCAGTCGCCCCGCCCCTCCTCTTGTCCTGCGTGCCTCATCTGCAGGCCGATGGCCGCGGCGCCCTGGTGCAAAAATTGAGGTACGGTCAACACCATGAGTTCTCAATAGAGGGATCCAATGGCACAGCGCACAAGACTGTCGATATTAACATGATTAGCAGCTGAGTAAATGAAAATCATGAGAGGTTCCATTGAAACTTACTCCTCGCTAACTGTCCGCTTGTTTACAAGCAAAGCTGGAAAGCCTTGTTCATGAGGCTTCCTCCAGCCATGATGACCACAAGGGGATTTGGTCTGCCCCCGGCTCTTGTGGCTCTTGGCAAGTGCCTTGAGCCTCGTTTCGGCCTCGTCAATCGCGGGCTGGAAGGCCTTTTTCCAGCATCGGTCGTGAATATCCTGGATTAAGCTAGAAACACCGTTGTGGATGAACGGGAAGACGAAGATACCTCTGGATTAAACGGATAAAGTTCAAGACTTCAGGATGGATGTACCTAAATGTGGTTTAAGAACGGGTAAGAGAAAGAGGAGAGAATGTGGGTCATATGATATAGATACCTCTATGCTCACATATATGGCTGAAATATTTGCGGCGGTCGTATTATATGCGTAGAAGCGTAAACCAGAGAAACAACGTATAGAACTCATGGTCGATCACACTATATGTAGTGTGAAAAGTAACCTTCTTCCTTTGGCAGAATGAGATGACTCCTTCTCCCTTGATTCATTTCATGACTCCCGTCCTCTTGGCAACACAAACCGTACTGTTGAACAGACACCACACTGCTCTCAAGCCATTTCGACTCAAATTTAGAGCCTCAAAACTTCGAGTGTTCCATCAAATCGTCCTTCACTTTTGGAAAGACAGACCATGTTTTTGGGCTGCTTGAAATAGGATGACGAAGCACTTGCTTTAGGGCAGTGAGTAGCGTTCACGTTCATGTTCATGATCGTGCTGATTGTGATGGTATGTATGGTGTTTGAAGAGTCAATCACAACGGTGAAAACGTCTTCTAGGTTCATCCAGGCCTGTCATGCTCATGGTTTCCCTCAAACTGGAGGAATATACAAAAATCTGTGAGAGTGACACCTGTCCTCCGTCATCCTGCAAGTGCCCCTTCCATTCAATTACTCTGGCCTGCGGCCCCATGCGACCCGCAAAATGAAATAGCCGTGAATGTTAGGATCGTTCCATTCCTTCTTGACGTAGCGTGCGAACACCTTAGCCTCCTCGGGGGTCCAGCCAAGGGCGGCATTCCAAAAGTAGTTGATATATCCTGTGACCATATGTTAGCATCAGTCTCGGCAGTTTCAATCAAGGGGTCGGATGTGTGTTGGCGTTGCCCCCTTGGTAGTTTTCCCTCTTCTTCATGCTGTGAAGCACCACTTACCTTCGATATCTGCCTCAACAGCCATTTTCCACCAAAGACCTCGTTCGGCGGCCTTCTTATCCGGGTGCCAGACACCCAGAGGGACTTCGATATCCCTGAATTGGATATCGACGAATCCCGCAGCTTCCATACCCTTCCTTTGGAGGTCCTCTTCATAGACAGTAAAAGTCCTTCCGAGCTTTTTACCGCCCTCCCGGAAGACTATGCCCCATTGGTCTATAGCACTCCCCTCCTTCAACGTCCCGTCATGACTAAAGAATCTCCCAGAAGTCCCGGAGCTTTCTACCCAACCGCCAGGCTTGCAGACTCTGTAGGCATTACGGAAGAGGGCGTACCAGTCGGTGACGATACCATTCATGAAGCGCATATTAATGAAGTCGAAGGTATTCGCGGCCCATGTCCACTCTTGGTTGCAGTCCTCCAACTCAAATTGGACATTCGGCGGCACCCAGGAAGGTTGAATGGGCGTGACATCGGTACCAATAACTTCGGTATTCGGGAACTCGTCGGCAAAATCGCTAAAGAAAACAACGGCGTCGTTAGAAGGACTCGATGGAAGATAGAAAAACTGAGAAGGCACTCACATGGACCACAGTCCGGACCCTGTTGCGATGTCGAGTACCTTTTGAACCTTCTTCTTCTCCAGTGGAGCGAGATACAGCTTTCCGTCTGTCTGCAACATCAGAGCGTGGTGTCTTCTCAACTGTTAGGCTGTACGGTCGAAGCAGTCATTATTGATCGTGGGTGTGAGGTGGTTGCCTTTGGCGGTCGTCGCAACAAGACCAGGGAGTGTGGATTGAAACAACAGCTAAAGGCAACCAGCTGACACCCATGGACAATCAGGTATCTGCGGGTATGCGGGTTCTTACAAGAGATCCAAGGCTTCGACGTGACGCGGATCATTCGGTTCCCAAGATTCAGCATTACCCAACTCGCCATGATAGGTTCTTCCTTGAACGGTGCGGTATTGGTAAATGCTCGAAGCCAGAGAAGCGGTGGTGGACATGAAAGATCCAAGTGTCGAGGCACCATCGTTGCTCGGGCCCTCTTCCGGGAGCTGCAAAGTAGAGAGGAATATGTTAGTTTCGGTGCTTGAACATCAAGTACCGCAGAATCTCGCGATATTGGGGGTCGGGAATGCAAAGCTGGTAGTGTCAACCAAATACGTGCTCATCGACGGCCCCCGAAACGCAACTGGCAGGCCATGAAGACCACGTCTTCTATGCGACACAAGATCTCAATTCCGGACGAAGATATGGTAATGAACAGAGTGATTTACCGCTTGCTCTGTCCAGTGCGACGCAGGAAGAATGCCCGCGGCGTTTTGCGCCTCGACACTGAGCGGGGCCGAGACCGGGGCTGGAGCAGCTGCCTCGCCCTTGGGGCTTTGGGGACTCTTGGGACTTTTTGGACTGGTGACCATGGTCGCGGGTTCTGGGTGAACAGTCTGACGGGAGTCTTTTGGGCGATAAGAGAAGGAGTAGGACTTGTTGATCGAGGAGCGAGAAAGGACCTGACTTTAAGCACGGCGTGCAGGAAGAGGAGAAGCCAAGAGGAGCATCGTACTGGGAGTCGGCATCCACAAACGGAAGCTGTACAGTCTTTGCTACCCTGATGGGTCACTGTGGAAAATGCAGAAAGAGTTCAGTTCGTTGGAATCCCTTCTCTGGATGGCCTGCATGTTGTGGTCCTAGCCGGGGGCCATGCACAGAAAAGAAAGACCCTATTGACCGAAACCTGCATCAACAAGGGGTTCTGCTGCTGACCCCGGCATATTGCAACCATATTCAGCCCTCCCGTGGGGTTCAATGGGGTGATACACGTTGCATTCTTCCCAAGACCTAAAACCCCCCACTGGCAAACCTCAGCACACGTGTCGCCCACTATTGAAAGCTCATGCAAATGTGGGGTACACGGCCCGTTCGGCGAGAGACTGCAACCCGTTGTAGTGTACTGTCAAGAATGTGCGGTAGGATAGAGGGGCACTTTGGGACCAGACACCAGTCACCACACGTGTTGTGACAAGCGAAGGCGGGGAGATGGGCATGGGGGAAGCCATCAGCGTGGGAGGGACGCCCAGCCAGATGTGTGGCAGGACAGGATGGCTATATACCTGCAGATGACTCTGTTTTCCTTGATTCCTCCATGACTAGCGAACAAACACAGCTTTCCTCTCAGTCTGTTCACATTGGAGTTGGAACCTCAACGCTTGTCCATCAACACATCCTCCTTTTTCCACCAAGCAGGGCGAGCGTTCCGGCCCTCGTCCAATGTTGAAGAAATGTCAAGAGAAGACGGGAGCCACAGGTTTCGGCGCCTCGGGGGCCAGATAATTTTCCTTCTTGACCAGTGACCGCTTGTTCGTCGTGTGCTGTGACGCAGCAAAGGTGGTCTTGGAGCTTGTGCTGGCCTTGGAGATCCTGTCACGATTATTCCTCTTCTTGTCCCTATTGCCTCTGTTGTACTTCAACTTCGGTGTTAAGTCCCTGGCTTCTCCTTTGCTCTTCTCTTTGTACTTTATCCTCTTTGTGTGGGTGGTCTTTTCGTTGGCGTATACGGAAGGGTTGTGCGCGGTGACCGAAAGGCCTGTGATGGAGACGAGAGCAGGCGCTGGGGACGGCATTGACAATACGAACACGGCGACCGCGGTGGGCTCGGGCAGTCGTGCGAAAGAGGGTACACTTGCTTGGTGCGTCGGCGCGGGGACTCAAGGAGAGGACTGGTATAGGAGGCGTTGGCAAGCAATTCCGGACGGTAGGAGGCCTGGCTAGTTTGGGTAAAGATCCGGCTCGAAAGGAACACTGCTGAAAAATCAAAAACAGAGCCAACAGGCGAACGACCAGGCCATCAGCAGCGAGAAAAGTTGACCATGAACTGGGGTACTGAATGCCTTTGAAGAGATACTTGACTGCCCTTCCATGGAGACTTGTACGCACCTTTACAAGATGCATACTTCAACTGATGGAAGTCTTGCTAAAACCAGACAGAACTGTGTCCCTCATTTGGAGCCCAATTCAGCTGGTGAACCTTCTTGGCGTCTCTTGGTCTGATGTTGCGTCCCTTCACTATCACGAGTGGGGCTTCTGAGTAAACTTGTAAGTAAAGGGAAGCGACACTGGGGAATGAATTGTCCAGGTTGTTGAAGTTAGGTTGAAGTCCGTGCCAGGCAACCATGGGCGCCCAGTCTCGTCACTGGAATTTCTATTCACCAGCACTCCCTTCTTGGATGGAGTATATGTTGTAGCCGGCTCTAATTTCCGTTCTTTCTTCTCCGCCTTTCTACTTCAACACCCAACGGGGCAGGGAACTTTCACGTCTTCTGGGTTTTCTCTTCCTTCTTCGCCCATTCTTTCATTCTTCTCTACCTACCACTCCGACCCGACAATCTTTCCCTCTTTGGCCAGGTCGATTTTGGGCCTTGCACCTGCCCTCATTTGCCACAGGCAATCGACGACAAAGCGAATTGAACCTCGACAACTGCCCACCATGACCGCTCCTACTTCCGGCATGAATATTCCCCAGTTAGCGGACGCAGCGCGGTGTGTTTGACAACCTCCACCCATCCACTGACGCGTATACTGACTCTTCTTCGATCACTTAGCCCGCGTGTCGTGGTCGCCCTGGATCTCGGCAGCTCTCTCACTCGCGTCATTATTCAGCGCATAGGATTCTCCCCTGCAGGAGGCATCATCTCTAAGACTTTTGCCTCCCATGGCTACCCGTTCGATGACCATGTCCCCGTGTATATGGGCGACAATCATCCGTACGATCGCGAGTCTGTTTCGCTGAAGTACGCATTTTACATCCTTGCCAATGCTGCAGACAAGTTCGTGGATGAATACCCCATGATCCAGAGGCTTCGTCAAGAGGACAGTCAGGCATTCCGGCAGAAACTTCGGACGGGAATCCTGGAGTTGTTGAGGGAAGTCCGAGGTTGGATTTTCCAAAACCCTCGTAAGGATTGGGCGATCAATAACCTTCCTGTCTCCATGCCGGCCCAGTGGGGCGTGGAGTTTGAAGATGTGGTCCGGGATCTAATCAGAGAGGCTTTTGAGTGGAACAAGGTGGAGGCAAGAAACAAGGTCGGGTTCCGCAGGGAGGCCGATGGCCTAACTCATTACATCTTGAATTCACCCGGGTATCTTGACGATGTTAAGGTTCCAGGCTCCAATCAAGTGTGGCTGGTGATTGACTTTGGCGGACATAACCTGGTAGGTTCTTCTGTCCTCCTAGCTTGATCGATGTCCGAGGGATTGCTGATTTTTGGGATCTAGAACGCATCCTTGTTTTGGGTGAGGCACAATGAGCAGGGACCGCCGCAGTTTTTCAGACTTGAACAATCATTTGGTGAGTTTAATCATCTTAGTGCCACCCACTCTATAATCATCTGGTCTAAAGTCTGATGATTGACTATCTCTTAGGCGCTGGCGGCGGCACTGAACACGTGCTTCACGGCATTCTGGTCGCTTGTGCAACCAAGTGCCTCAACCAGGATGCCGGCCCAGGACATCCGATGTGTCCCGCGATTTCCGAGCAAATTCGCGAGGCATTTACTGATCCCCGCGTTAGAGGAGACTGGGGTCCTGCCCAGGAGGGAGAGACTCCCAAAGCATTCTCCTTCGGTGTTCCCCTGTGGGAAGAGCAGAATTTCCTGCTGTGCACGTTTGACCAGGACGAGATCACTCAAACTTGGAACGAAGCCCACAAAGCCGCCTTTGAGCTTGTTGATGACCTACTCAAGAATTTGAGAAGGAGGACCGCAGAGACTGACCACCCTAGCATTGTCCCTGAGCCGGTGATCTTCATTGCCGGCGGTAGCACCAAGAACAAGCCCGTGAAGCGCAAGCTGATGGCCATGGTCCAAGAAGCCAACCTCCCCGCTCCAGTTTTTCTTGACTAGATGTTTCCCAACACCAAGCAAGTTGTAGCTGTTCTGCGGCTTACAACATAGCTCGATCCGAAACTCTAATGGCGCCGGTACTGCGACAGCTATGATGAGGACTCTGGGGCCTTCATCACATTGCAATCGGAAGCGCTCCATTGGTCAAGCGATCGAGTGGGCGGTTACTCACATGGTTGGCGAACGGTGATTTGGGCTGATGTGGATTGTGGTTGAAGTGGTATGCCCGGGATTGTATGGGATTTTGGCTTGTGGTTGACAAAAAGCTTTGTCGCCATTGGTCATTCTGCTTGGTTCTCTGATTCTTTCTTTACGACGTGGGACTTAGCAAGTTCTGGCGTCCACGTTGTTTGTTCTACAAAAGTATTTGTTTCGAAAATATGGGTAATCACATCCTTTCAGATCTGACGGCGTATCAGCGTTTGATCAATGGAAACTCATAAGTGGTATCACGAGGGGGGAGAAAGGGCAACATGGTAGGAATATCACAAGCCCATAGATGGAATCATCATATTGATAGTTGAGTTGTCTGTGATCCGGATGCTAGAATCGTTGGGAGCCGTGTGCCCTTGATGCTTTATCGTCGTCTTCTTGACCTCGTCGTCTTCTTGACCTCTACAGTGCATATGTCGCTTGACGGGAGGAGCTGTCTGTCGCATGCTGCAGGTCATTGCAGATTTGCTCGTTAACTTCTACTTGGTACCCAATTAAGACCATTTGAAGCTGCCCAATTCCCACATTTGCCCGTTAAGACGCATTGTCATGCACCCCTAACTGATTGTTGTGTCTGATTTGACATGTACGCAACGAGGTTTGTTCGAAGCCTCTATTATCCAAGAAAACAGATAACCTGGACCCGATAGCGTTTACATGCATATTCATTCATGGAAGCACCCCCCGCACCCACCCTAATTTCCGCGCGCTTTTAACGTCTACTTTACAACTTTCACTTCTAAGACACTCAACGATAATACGTCACCCATGCAACGTGACTTGACCATATTCTCAGGACATGAAGACTGACCGCTGGATTTGTTGTTGGTGCCATTTTACCTGTTGAAACCTTGTGAGATGCCGTCCCATGACGTGTTTACATCCGTAGCTCCGAGCCGTCGCGAATACTTGAAGTGATAGCATCGGTGATATATTTTTCTCGGCATTTTCACGACAAAGCTTGGGGTTAGGAAGTTAGGAGAATGTATAAACCCCAGTCGGCTGGGAAGGAACGCGTGTTCGTGCTGAATTTGGGCTTTCCATCTCGGTCTGCTAGACTCCTTCTCCCTTTCGCTGCCATTTTCGTCATAGCCTCAGTCGCCCGTCTAAGCTCTCCGTTGCCCAGACTCACAAGTCCCATTGTACTCTCTGTTAAAGTGTTAAGGAAGCGGTACTCCACGCTCATTGATCCAAAATTAGAAGGGCCAACTCCCAACTACATATGATTGACTTTTCTCCATTGTAAGAAGTAGCAACAATCGATGGCAACCCTGTTACTATCTTTCCTCTCCAGCTTGATCGGCTCGGCCGAATCCTGCAGTCGTATATAGGTACCCTTCTTTATAGGGGTTGGCATCTAGTCCTCTCCCTTCAAGACATAGCAGCGGTTGGGTCTCATGGGTGTTGTGTTCGCAGGCTATGCAGGAGAGATAGCAAATGGAAGATTCGAATTTCGTTTGGAAGATGTAGTATCGGTTGAAAGAACCTAGGAAGTTGGACTTCCAATCCGCCTTCGACCTTCGGCATGTCATCTAACATCTGTTGAACCGCTATGAAATACTACACTTGAACTTCAATGAATTCATTGCCTCTGTGAGTAGGCAGATACGATAGCACCGCAGGGAAAGACTGACGATATTCCTCGACCATGTACCCCCAACTACGGACACCGAAGACTCCGTTCCATGCACAAAGTCCACTCCGCACTTAGTCCTCCTCCAACCGCCTCCCACCCCCGCCCCAAAACTTGGGGTTAACCTTATCATCCGCGGCCCTCTCCGCCTTCCCATGCTTATTCTCAAAGTCCCTATTATGTGCGTCCACCTCGGCCTGCTGCTCCTTGGTCAACTTGGGCTTGTTCCCGGGCACGCTAGCGTTGCTAATCTTGGGCTGGGCCGGCGCGCTTGGATGGGAGCTCGAGAGGGGCTCGCCGCCACCGGTGCGGCCGCGGGCGTCGCCGTTCGCTAGACCGTCCGGCATGGCGAACTTGTCGGACTCGGAGGTTGAGGTTGAGGTTGAGGTGTTGGACTCCTCTTTGCCTTTGGAAGCGTTGGGGATCGGGCCGCCCGTGGGCGAGGAGCCCGTCTCGACGGCTTCCTTGGAGCGGGAACCGCCTGATTGGGCAGAGGCGTCCTCGGGGGATTTTGGAGAAGAGGTGCCCGTGGATTGACCCGAGGTCGTGGTGTTGCCGTAGCCGGCGGTGGATTGGAGATGGCGGGAGGTGTGGAGGGGTGCGACGCCGCCGGCGGGGAGAGTAGCGCGGGGCGTTGCGAAGGCCCGGAAAAGGGTGCGGGAGGTCGCGAAGCGGTTCATTGTTACTGGTTGTTCAGGAGGATTTTCTGTAGTGTTTTGGAGTTGTGGTTTTTTGCACGACTCAATCGATTGAAGGGTGGGAGCTGGAAAGGATTTTGAATCTAGGGGGCAGAAAAGCTGTGTTTTGTTTACGTGTTTGGGGCAAGCTGAAGTCGGATGGCCAAAGAGGTACTCAAATTGACGTTGTGGTCATGACATCACCAGTCGCTGCATTGTCCAATCATGCCCACTAATTCGCGGGGAGGAAGCAGGGAAAATGGACGAGCTGTGGAGCTTCTTTGCTTGTGGTTGATTCAACATAAAGCTGCCCATCTGACCAACCTCCAACAGCCCATGTTTCGGGAGTATTTAACACAGAGGAAACTACATGGATACTTCAATCGGTGATTGATTGGCGGGCTGTAAAAGAAAGTATGTGACCCAGAAGGCCCAGATAGACGCCCGCAATATCAGATTCCATGCACATTGAACCGATACTGATCACCTCTATCCAGGTACACGACCTTTTCACCTAGTCCCGCCTGTGTAACTGCCTCCTTAAAGTCATCCAAGCCCGACAAAAACACATTGTAATCATCAAAGTGCACTGGTATCGTCACGTCTGGATCCATCAGCTGCATCAGCTTGACTCCCTGCTCTCCATCCATAGTCACCATAAGCAGCGGCAACTTTGGTCCCGGAATCGTAGTACCACCCAAGTGAACCAGCATCAGATCAATCTTCTCGTCCTTCAACCGCTGCGGAATCTCCTTCAGTTCGTCCACAAACAGCGTGTCGCCCGAAATGTAGATGCGATACCCCGTCTCGCCTCCGTCCTCTGATCCATCAGCAGAGTAATTCATCTCGATCAACCAGCCATTGGTCGGCGGGACAGCTCCCAGCAATTCGTTTACAGCTGCCAGTGGACCGGGAGGCACATGCTTCCCCGGCATGCCCGTCACCTTGATCACCGGCTTCTTCCCTCCCGTGTCGCCCTTGTAGTTAACCACGGGAAGGAGAACGGACTGGAAAAAGTCCAAGTCGTAAACGGCCTTGAAGGGATCCTCCTTGCCCGCTAATGCCTGCTTCGCGTGCGGAGTGGAGATGATGGGGAAGTCCCGGTTCAGGCTTTCCTCCACCAGCTTATCAAAGTGGTCTTCGTGGTAATGGGACAAGAGGATGCAGTCAAGCGGGGGCAAGGCGTCGATGTCGACGGCTGGGTTCTTGAGACGTTCCGCGGTGACACCCGGGCCCAGGTGGACGTGGTCGCCGGCGTGCAGGAAGTTCGGGTCAGTGAGGATGCGGATGCCGTGCCATTCGATCACGGTGGTAGCGTTTCCGATGAAGTAGACGCTCCCGTTTTCTGGACCAGTCGAGGCCTTGGTCGGGTGGGTCTTGACGTTGGCGACGGGGAGGACGGGTTCGGGCTCGTGGTGGTGATGGTGTTCTAGCTGGGCTTTGAGGAGAGGGATCCGCTTGCTGGGGTCGAGCTCGAGACGGTGGACCAGTTGGGTCTCCATCATGGTGTTTAGTGTGCGACGAAGGTGATATCAGCGGTAGAGAAATTTCTGTTGATCCTGACCGTACTTACCTTCTTCCCTTCGGTTTCTTCCTTTGTTGTTGCGTACTTCCAGTTCTGTCGCGCCGTTCGCTGTTTCTCTCCAAAAGCGTGCATGGATGTATGATGTAATCGATGGGGTTGGGGCAGACACCCCGCGATGCCTCTACGTGTACCGGCCCGCGTCAACCCGTGGAGACGCTTTCGTTCTTTTTCCATCTCCCACCAGCATGTTGTTCCTGCCGATCACTTCCCCCCTTTACACCAAAACACCAACGAACTGACAGGATGCCTTTTTCAAATTTGTGGGCGTCCTCAGGAACACTCATCAGGCCCTCATTTCTGATGGAATTCTCTGGCCAATCTCTATCGCGCGTGGGGTTTGGAATGAGGTCGGACAACTGGTAAGCGAGGTCAGCATTCAATTGCACCCAGCCCTGCTTCGACAAAGCCGCGGCTGTTGGTTCATGAACTTCTGGTGTTTGTCGGTTTGTCTCCCTCATTCAGATGATCATTGCCAACTAACACAGACAGATCCAATATCCCCGGGGTTGAGATCTCCCGATGCAGTGGTCAGCTTGCCATGTCCATGACAGCACATGGCCGGGTTAGGATTTTGTTCGCTCGCACGCCCCCGAACGCATACCGCAAGTCCGCGCTCAAAGTGACCCATTGCATTTTACAAGGGTAAAATGTCACCCAATAGTCTACACCTCGGCCACTGCGGGGTAACGTCGCAACCGCTCTGCTCGACACCGTGTACACTACGCGGCCAGTATCGTTTTTCAGTTAAGCCAGTGAAACGAACCCCGCCGAAAGAATTCCACCAAAGAAGCACCGCCAAATGGACATTCACTGTAGCATGCGCTGCTTCAAGGGAACGGACCCTATGCTCCATGCCGGCGTCGGACACCGTGGCCTCCCATTGGCGACGCCCACTCAATGAGCGGTTACCGTTCCCGACTTGGTTTCACCCCCGAGGATGGCTCTGCGTTCTTCACAGTGGACATTGCCGGTAAATTGTACGGTTTTGTCCTCGCCGTGCGTTTCCCCTCCCACATTCTGTCAGTAGTTAAAAGCTCACCCTTCGGCAGACTCGTCGCTTGTCAAAACCATAGTCAAATTCCTGTGTTTTCTCTTCATTTCAGTTCCCACGCACAGTCGCAAAAATGTCGAGCTCCCAAAGTCCCAAGAGCCCCAAGGGCCCCGAGAGCCCCAAGGGCCCCGCGAGTCACGGGGGTAAAGCAGCTTCCCCTGAACCGAACCCGGCACCACCTGCGATTGTGGCGCTCAGTGCCGAGGAAATAAGGGAAGCTGGTATCCTACCAGGCGCCCACTGGACAGAGCAGCCGGTAATCTCTACGTCTTCGCCTGCCACGTTACTCGATGATTATCAACTGATTTGATTTTCTTTTGTCTAGATTGAGCAAGTAGACGACGACGGTGCCTCAACTATTGGATCTATTGCCTCCACCACAGCCTCCCTCACTTCGAGTATTTTCGAATACCGGACCGTCCACGGGAGAACCTACCATGGCGAGATTGGTAATGCGGAATCATGGGAGCCTAACGACCAACGTCACGTTGATTCTATGGACATCTTGCACCACACTTTCATGCTTTCCCTCGGGGACAAACTTTTCCTCTCGCCGCTCGAAAAGAACAATATCCACAAGGTGCTTGACGTTGGTACAGGTACCGGTCTTTGGGCAATGTACATCATTTTACCGTCTCATTACCTGCCGTGCACATTTTGACTAATCATTTATTGCTGGGATGCAGTGACTTTGCCGATGATTTCCCCAACGCCGAAGTGATCGGAACCGACGTGTCCCCTATCCAGCCTTCTTGGGTTCCTCCCAACGTCAAGTTCGAATTGGATGATTGCAACCACGAATGGACTTGGAACGAGGACTCCTTCGATTTCATTCATCTTCGTTTGTTAAATGGCGTTGTGTCCGATTGGTTTAGTCTCTTCCGCAATGCTTTCCGCTGTGCTAGGCCCGGTGGATATGTTGAGAGTCTGACTACCAGTGCCTATGTTCGTAGTGATGATGGGTCAGTCAAGAAGGGGAGCGCCTTGGAGCAGTGGCATGGTATATTTTGGGAGGGCGGTAAAAAATTGGGAAGAACCTTCAAGGTATTGGAGGATGATCTTCAGAAGATGGCCATGGAGGAAGCGGGGTTTGTTGATATTACAGTCAAGGATCTCAAGATTCCCTTGGGCGCCTGGCCAGAGGACAAAAAGTTGGCCGAAATTGGCCTTTGGTGGAAGATGGCAGTCGAATCAGACATCGAGGGTAAGTTCCATTACCTTGTCGCCCTCTGTTGGCCCCTTGCAATTTTCCGATGGATTGCTTGTACTAATCCGTACTTACAGGATACCTCAACTACCTCTGTAACGCTTTGTTGGGTTGGACTTCAGAGGAGACTCTGGCATATTGTGCCCATTTTAAGAAAGAGTTGGCTGATCCTAACATTCACGGCTATTTTGTGATGCGTGTGGTCTATGGTCGGAAGCCGTAGGGAGAAAAGGAAATGCTGTAAGAAGATAGGTCCATCCTCTGGGTGCATGTCTTACTCCGATCTCCTTTACCAAGGTGAATCAGCACGCTAAGAACATGAGACACATATGCCTGGAATACACAGGAGAACGCAGTGTTTCTTTCTTTTTCCCTTTTTGCTTAGAAGTGTTTGACTGTTTATCGGATGGCTCTACCTGCGGAGGTGGAGGCCGAGACGGGCGGGAGGTTGGTAGGGCAGGCCAAGTTCGGGCCGTTCCGTACCCCGCCCTCCCCACCATAACAGTCCACATCGTCCCCTCGTGTGGTGGACAGTCGTCACCCACCGCTATTGCAAATGCTAGATTCATTATATTTGGCAACATTGAACCACACGCGCATCCTTATCGTTCACAAGCTCTGGTCGTCAACCAGTGAAAGGACTGGCCTCGAAGGTTCTTGGTGGTCGGGACAAAACACGAATAAGTCCGGCGATGTTACGACTGTCCAGAGACGGGATTCGGGGAAGATAAAAGCGGCATAGCGAGGAGGAGCTATTTGGGAATTCGGTCCTGCAAAGTGCAGCCGGCGAGTATCCATTGGTCTATCACGGTGCATCGCAGCGTACTCTTGCGCACACCACAGTGAATCAGACAGAAAAGACTGTGTGCAGCGTTGTTCCAAGATGATGCTCCTCCTCACCTGGGTCTTTAAAGCGCCCCAATGCCCACACGACAACTTGAACCATCTTCTTTGCTCCAGGTTCCGCCGATTCGTTTCCCTCAACCTCTTTATCCGCACTTGCCCTTCTTGTACTCAAAGCCGCACCCATGGATTCTAGCAGTAGCCAGAGCCCCAAGGCAGCATCTCCAACACCGACTACTGCCCCCGCGCCATTGCTTAGCGCCGAGGCAGCAGCTGCGGTTGGTATTCTTCCTGCATCGCATTGGGCTGATCAGCCGGTAAGTTGAACCATTTAGAGCGTTCCTGTCACTGAGAACTCAGCTAACCAAGTCTTCCATCTTTTCGCAGCTCCCCGAGGAACATGCAGACGATGATACGGCTTCTACGATTGGATCGGTTCTCTCCAGCACCGCTTCCTTGAGCAGCACCATCTTCCAATACCGCACCCACCATGGCAGAACTTACCACGGCGATATCGGTAATGCCGAGGGCTGGGAGCCCAACGACCAGCGTCACCTCGAGTCCATGGATATTGCGTATGTGCGGGCATTCAGCATCCCAAATCCCGAGTTTGGCGAGACTACATGAGTTACAATCATAGTGCAGACACTGACGGCCTGAAAAAGCCACCATTGCTACACAGTGTGCGCCGGCGGAAAGCTTTTTCTGTCCCCTCTTGACACGAAGAAGGTTCAGAAGGTAGTGGATATTGGAACGGGCACCGGCCTGTGGGCAATGTGAGTTTCCCCGCAACCGTTGCTGGCATGCTGGGTCCCCTATTGATCTCCGGTAATTCTTCACTGACACCATATCTCTTCCATTCAGCGATTTTGCCGATGAATTTCCCCACGCGGAGGTTATTGGTACAGACATCACCCCCATCCAGCCGTCGTGGGTACCTCCCAACGTCCAGTTCGAACTTGAGGATTGCAACCAAGAATGGACTTGGGCCGAAAATACCTTTGATTTTGTTCATTTACGTATGTTGATCGGTGTTGTTGAAGATTGGCATGCCCTCTTCCGCCAGGCCTATCGGACCTGCAAGCCAGGCGGCTATGTTGAGAGCTTCCTTTGTTCCTGCCATTTCGTAAGCGACGATGGGTCTGTAAAGCCAGGCACCGCCCTAGACCAATGGGGAAATGTTTGCTCTCAGGGCGGCAAAGCGTTCGGAAGAACGTTTGACGTTTACGAAGAGGATTTGCAAAGGAAGGGGATGGAAGCGGCCGGCTTTGTCGATATCGACTTTAAGGACATAGTGGTCCCGATTGGCGTCTGGCATTCGGACAAGGATGCTGCAGAACGAGGACTTTGGTGGAAGATGGTGCTTGAGATGGATCTTGAAGGATATTTCAACTATATCTGCCACAGCCTGCTAGGCTGGAAGCCAGAAGAGACCCAAGCCTTCTGTGCCCATGCTAAGAAGGAGTGGAATGATCCTAACATCCATGGCTACGTCATGGCGCGTTTCGCATGGGGCCGGAAGCCAGAGTAAGAGTGGTTGTGCTCGCGAAGAAGTTTTGGATGAGGAGGGGGGGGGGGGGGGGGGGGAACCACCTTATGTGCGGCAGGCGCAGGACAGGCAAAGCGGCCCCCGGAGTGTGTGATGCCATTGTCAGCATGGGAGGCGGCGGGTGTGGCCTCGGTCGGGCATGAAAGAGCGGATGAGTGAGTTGTTGAGAGTACTGCTTATTTGGGAATGTAAAGAAGTTTCAGATTTACGATTTGACGATGTTGTGACAGATGTGTGAAGAAATGCCGCGTTCCGGGACAAGAATTGAAGCTTGTGATGCCGTGTTTGGTGTGGCACCTTAGGCCACGTTCTACGAGAGCTATGACGGGGGAACGAGTTGTCAGGTCTTTGTTTCTGTGACTGATCTCAAAGCTTTGTTGCTGGAGACGGTGACGTGAATTATTTATTTCGGTTCTAAGCCAAGATGAGAGGCTCTAGACTCAGCCAAAGAATTACGATGATGATGGTGACGATGATGAGTGTCGTGGTGGAACTTATGGACGAGCATCGATTACCACGATGAATGAGTATCAAGCGAGTGGAAAACTGAGGTTCACATCCCGGCTTACACTTGCTTGTGACAAAAGAATGAAAAGGGAAAGATTGTTTGCATGGAGGGCACTCAGGAGGAAAACGACAATGAGACTGTCGTGCGGCAAGCGCACAAGGTGAGGTGAGGTAAGGGATGTACCGCCGGTTGCAAAGGAAGGCAAAACCCAGACTGGTGTGCTCGATATCTGACAGCTTTTCCTTCGTGGAAGAGCGTGGATTCTCTAGGACTCTTTCCGCTTTTGGGTGAAATGTGGGGGCTACAGAACGGAGAGTTACGACAAATTTTCAACGGTAGGAACTTGTTGCACGTCTCTTTGCATCATTGTCATGTATGTGTCTTGAACTTTGAATCATTGCCTGTCCTATAGATCTACCAGTGGTAGCGCAACTGGCGCCAACATCCCACCCAGAGCAATATCATAGCCATCCACTCTATTTCATAATTCGCGAGCAAGTGGGTACATCTCCTTTGTATCCCTCTTAATCATACCAAATCAGCAATCAATAAGTCTCTTCCGAACTCTGAACTAACCACCCTACTCCATACGATCCATCTTGCATATGGGTAGAATGAACATAAACATCTAGGTATACCCCTCTCTCTCTCTCGACCTCAGCGATCCATCCTCAACAACCGCTATAACTCAAACATCCTTCAAAATTCATTCAATTCACAACTCCCTCAACATCCCCTCCCTCTCCTCCCCCGCCTCCCCAACCTTCATACACAACTCGCGATTATTCTTCAAAGCCCACTTATCATCGACAGGCCACCGCTTTTGCTCCTGCACGATCTCGGCTCCGAACCGCTCAAAGATTTCTGCTTCCGTCATTTGTACGTCTCCGTCTTCGTCTCTGTTTTCATCATTCTCCTCACCATCGATCTCCATCAAACAAGTATTTCTAGTGTCATCTCCAGCAGCAGCGGCAGCATCACCAGCACCACCATCACCGGCGGCAGCACCACCAGCAGCAAAGTGCGCGACCGCCCTTCCTTCTCTAAAAGGATGTTTACCACCAAAGTTGGGCGACGGGCAATTGGGCGCTGGACAGCAAAGGATGAAATACTTGTCTTGGTTGATGGCGACGTCCTCGGCTGATCGAGCAAAGTGGGATTCGAGTTTGAAGGCCCAGTGGTGGCCCTTTTTGGCTAGGGAGCGCTTGATTGTTTGGCGCTCACGGGCGGCGGCAGGTTGTTTGGTCACTTTGGTGATCTTGGCTTTGTCGGTGCTTTTGGTGGTAGGTTTGGTTTTGGGTGAGGAAGGGCCGGGAGAGGGGGATCTGGAAGGCAAAGTGGTGGTTGCTTTGCCTTTGCCCTCTAGGTCTTTTTTGGGGGGGTTGGTGCCGCGGCCGGAGGCGGATGTGCTGGCGCTGTTGCTGGCGCTGGGTTTGTTGTTGTTGTTGTTGTTGTTGCTGGCTTCCGCTGTGGTAGAAGCACTGGTAGTGGTGACAATGACTTCGTCTTTGTTGTTGACATCCTCTGTGGTGGTAGAAATAGGGATGTGAGTGGGAGTGTCAATTGCCTTTCCCTTTCCTTTGTCCAGCTTGACAATGATCTCCTCTTGGATGTTGTTGTTGTTGATGTTGTTGTTGAACTTGTCGTTCAACACAGGCTCCGATGAACCTGTGACAGGTGGACTACGCCTGGAGAATGGCTTGTTCTCCTTATTGTCCTTCTTGCTCTTCGTGACTTTGTAACTGTTGCTTGTCATGGAAGAAGCAACAGGAGAGGGCGATCTGGCAATGGCTTTGCCCTTTCCCTTCAGATCTTTCTTGGAGGAAATCCTTCCAGATCCGCTGGCAGTGGTGGTTGTCTTCGTGGGAGTGTCGCTGGCCCTGTTCTTGCCTTTTGCGTCCTTGATGTTGTTTCCTCCCGTCTTCTCAATGTCCGCACTGTCATGCGTCTCCTGGATCTCGTTGGACGTGACGCTGTTGGATTCTGATCCGCTCGCGCTGGGGCTGCTGTTAACTCTAGTCGCGGTAGTGGTAGGGTCGAAGTCGACAACTTCGTCATTGCTTGTTGCATCGTCAGTTCTGACAATTGACTGCTCCTCCGTGTGGTATGAGGCAGAAACCCCGGGAACACTTGCAGCAGCGACGGCAGCGGAAGTCGCAGACGGACCAGGAGTGGAAGAAGCATCAGGAGGGGAAGAGGAGCTGTCATGAAACTGCAACACGGACAAGTACACAGACTCAGATTCAGAATCCGACTCTGGCTCAGGCTCGGGCGTGACGGCGCGCTGCTCAGGGCGGCTGGGACCAGGGGCTGATGGAGCAGCAGCAGCAGCAGGACCACGGGCAAATTTGAGCATGGACACAGGCTTGATGAGGGGAAGCCTGTTAGTCTTCCTGACTGTGTTGGTGATTCTCTGAAGGGTTTTGGCAGAGAAAGGTTCGGGTGAGGGAGAGTTGGACTTGGCTCTGCCCTTTCCCTTGATGTCCTTCTTGGAGACGATGGACCCCGAGCCGGACTTGCTGTTGCCGCTCAATTTGGTCGGGGTTGCGGTGGTAGTAGCGGCAGTGTCAACGGTCTTGTCTTTGCCCTTATCCTTTCTGCTGTTGACATCCTCGCCCTGGGAGCCACAAGAAGCAGAGGGTGACTCGACCTCGAGCTCAGCAGTGGTTCCCTGCTGCTCAGAGCTCTCGGCGTTGACAGGAGCGGATTTGGCGGCGACTTGGGTTTCGGGCAAGACCAGCTCCCTCAGTCTCTTTCTGGGTGCGGGCGTGACGGCAGCTTGGACGGCAGCCATCCAAGCTGCATTGGCTGGGGCAACCTCGACTTGAGAAAGAGCTTCGTGCGGCGCAGGCTGGTTGAGCGTGTTTCTGAGGCCCTTAACCCTCTCGTAGAAGCTCGTCAAAACGCCGAGAGCCTGAGCCGGCGTGGGAATGCCTCCCAGACCGGCAAGCTCCTCCAACTGGGCTTGGTATTCCTGCTTGCACTCCCGAATCTTGTTGAGTGCCGACTCCCAGGCTTCCACAACCGCGTCCATCGCCTTTTGGACGGGGTTGCCGATCACACGGTCGTTGTCGCTCATGGTGAAGTTTTGGTTGGATCTCGATTTGAGACTGGTACTGATTAGAATTGAGTTCTTGATTTCGTGAAAGATAAGCGACCTACTTGTTGGGTGAAAGGTTGACTCTTTGTCAATGTACAAATGTCAATGTGGGTGGTGATGTTGTGATGAAAGTTGAAGTTTGTTGCAGTTTGCACTTTGTTGAAGAAATTGTAAAGTTGAGTCTTCGAGACGAGTCAAAGACTTGAAATGGAAACATCTTATGCGATTAGCAAGTGGATCCCCGTTCGCACTGAAATCATGAACAATAGAAGTATCCTATTGTCAACCTTCCTGTTCCACCTTTTCTGATCTTGAATAGTTCATCTGTACTCTATGTTGAGTGGAACTGAAGGGAGTGGGTACCAACTGTTGCCCAGTGACTACAAATGGAACCTGAATAAGGATTTCCAATTCATTGCTATTGTGAGATGGGACGAATCGACGATAACAGGACAAACGGTACCGTCAAGGGCTTTTCATCCGATGTCGATATCTCAACACCACAATGCGTCTTGTCTTGGCACTTGCCACCGCTTTCGCCTGTGGTGATGCTATTGTTTTGCTTGTAAGTTTGAGACCACCATATACGATACCGCGGTCTTTCTTTCAGCAGAGGAAAGACGACTAGCTGAAGCGTGAGCGATAATGGGTCTCTTATTTCGTTATTTGATCTTTAATCAGGCCTATTGAGTACTCCCGGTTGTGAACATTGCCCGAATATCAGTATTCCATAGTACCACTTTTGGTTCAAGAAATGCCATTTCAAATTTGTGCCATGCCTCGTAATAATCTACAAGCACGCCGGCTAGAGTCTGTTGTTTATGGCCACTTGATCCCGTTAGACCATTCCTCTCAACGAGAGTCGAGGGAACCGCATATGGGATAAACACTGACGAGATAGGTACCTAGCAAGGCGGGAACATCAACGTATCTGGTACTTGAGTTTCGATTTACCATTACCAGTGAGTGGTAATTTCTGTATGGTAAAATGATCCAAAAATTACCAATATTTCCTTCCCAACCCGAACCCTTGGGTGTACCGCCCCCTTTTTCGCTGGAGGTAGATACACGTAGTCACGCACCCATAAATTTGAACGAAACCGGTAACAATCTCTCCTAAACAATGAAGACCTTAGTTTGTACGATTTCATACACACTCGACCTTTCACTTGCGTCTTGCTCCCAAACTCAGAACCGTTGGGATATCTTTCGCGGCTGGTTCATGATAATGCAGAGTCCTGTCTTTATAACGCATGAAGAACACTGCTCCTCATTGGACCTTGAGTACCTCTTCTGAGAGCTATGCGGGGCTTGGAGTTTGGTTCATTGGCTGTTCATCTGTGATAAAGGTCCTCACAAAAAGTAGACCGAAAATTGGAAGCATTATCATCGAGTGTCCTGAGGACCTTGTGAGATTCCAAGTGCGTATAGGATACATAAGGGGTGGTGCGCATAAAACTAGTGTAGGGTTTCTCTCCCCAACTCCCAGCCCTAACTTTATTCGAACTCTGGAAAGTCCGCGGAAACACTCGATCACATCAAATCACATGATGGGTCTCAATGCGTGTGCCTGGCCTGAGGACACGGTGCCATGGGATTCTTACCAAGTTCCGAAGCCGAATCTAGGTATTTACTTCTCATCTGCCGGTCGTTTTAAGCCGCAAGGTATAAAGCTGGCGCACAGATTGGACATTTGGAACCTGGTTACTCGAAGATCACAGAGAAATATGGCTTCTTAGTCAATATTTTCGACGGACAATGGAGATTAACTAGTAAGCTTCTAATGCGGGTGACTTACAGGCTATCGAAGAAAGCCCAGGCGTAGACTCATTCCTGCAGTTGTATAAATCTGCATTTAGTGGAGGGAGCGGTCGTACAACTGCGTCAAATCCACCAATGCTTGTACGTAATGCGGCTCTAAGAGTCGCAGTGGCTGAGCACGACGCCATGCCAACAAGTTGCCGCGAGAGTAATTGACATGGGCTGTCAATTGACTGTAAAAAGAACTCTGAGAGGTCGAAAACACGGATTATACAGCACCGAGTCGGCCTATCAGCCAGAACCATGTCAGGTATCGCTTGTGTCACCACACTTGTTGCCAGAACGAGTCGGTGCACATCGGCAACCGTCATCTCCGGGCTTCGCTAGATACGTGAATGAAATTAACGTTGTGGCCAGCCTGGTCAACCACTACTCAAAATCTCTCTCCTCGGCATCCCTCTCCCTCACCAACTCCTCCGCATCAAACACAATCTCCACCATGACTGTATCCTTGCACGGCTCCCCCTTGGGAGTCTGGAACCTCGTCCGCGCCGACACGATTGTGTTCTCACAGCGATGATAATGCGGACAATTACCCAACAAGGCCTCCTGGTTTGCCATAGCCAGCACCTGTTTGGCATTCGTTCGGTTGTTATAGAACTCCCGGGTCGGGGAAACTTTGCATGCCCATCCTAGATCTTGAGTTCCCCCAGTACTTGTTGTAGTTTTTAGGGTCGTGGTGCTTGTGGTCGTGTCGCTGGCTATGCTACTGGTTGTAGCTACGAAAGCGAGGTATACACCGACGCATTTGGATGGATCGTCGTCGGAGAGGCTGTCGTTTTTGAACACAACTAGCCCGCTGCATATGTGCATTTCTTCTTCTTTTTGGGAGGAGTCGGAGGAGCGGACGTATCGGGAGGTAGGGATGAAGAAGCTTATGTCGTCGCGGAGGTCCTGCCTCGGCAATGCGGTATGCAGTCGGTACCCAGCCATGCCCCGGGGAAAAGTGATCATGAACCCATGATCGGGCTGGGGATAGACTTGAAACCCCTTCATGGCTACATCGATCTCGCGGCCATAGGCAGAGTAGACACGTCCAAAGTAGGAGATATAGTAGCTCGTTTCGGAGCGAGGCGTTAGATCGAGGACACCTGCTACCGCTCCCAGATTCTCGGTGGAGTTCAGTGTGTATGGGTCATCGATCTTGCGGCTAATCAGGCTGATGGGTATACGGGCGCGCATGAATTGGTTGTCTTTTCCGAAGAGGGGCAAGCAGATTTGAGAGCGCTGCATGTTGTTCTCGATGTCAACTTCAACACAATTGAAGACGGCGAGGACCCAGTAAGGTGAAAGGGTTTGTATAAGCGGGGTGGTCATGGCTAGGCCGGCGTTCGTCATGGAGAAGGGTAGTGTGAGATGGCGGCCATAGTTGGGATGGATGCAGCCTCCTTTGACGAAGGCGGAGGGATGGTGGGCAAAGAGGGTGTTGTCGGAGAGGTTGGTTTCAAAGGCGAGGATGCTGTGGTCATCGGACACCTTGATGATCTCTTCCTGAAGTCGCATAAAGGCCTTTGGTCCTTCCCCGTACAGCAAGGGCATGTTGATGCCGAAGATGCCAAGCAGGCAGTAAGCCAGATCTTCCACGCGGGTTGTCTCTCGCTTGGCGGCCCAGGTCATGCGCTGGGCAATGCTGTAGTCGCGCAACCGCTTCTCCTTCTTCAGACATGCGGCGTCAATGCCAGTAATGGTAGAGATGAGAACAGCGAGGGCCTTCTTGGCGCCCAGGAGCTCCCAGTCCTTTGTGAAGAACTGGACATGTTCGGGGGCGATGAGCTCTTGCAGGGTCCAGCCACGGGTAAACCACCTGCTTTTGCGAAGCGAATCGAAGGTATCGTCATTGGCCTTTGAACCAGACGCAGCAACATCGGAGAGGTAGACGTAGCATATCGTGGCCTTTTCGTACCAGGTGTACATGGAATTGATGGCTTCTGATAGCTCGGCCGAACTGGACTTGTCGATACACACCGTGTCCACCCACACATATTCGAGACCGTCCCGGCGAGCCTGCCTGCAAGTTGCGAGAATCTTGTGGAAGCCGGGGCGATGTTTGTGGGTCAATCGGGTCCATTTGTTGGTCCATTTCTGGAAAGTTGCCTCCTTTGCAAGCCATGTGTGCGATAGAATGACATATTTTGGGATGCTTGTGCCCGTAAAGTACTCGATCTCAAGGGTATGGGCATTGATGAGACGCATTGTTGGGGGAGAGCTCTGACTACCTCGAGGTGTCTCATGGCCTGGTTTTTGAGGCGGCGGCTAGTTTGGCGTTTCCGGTAACCGAGTCGACCTGTCGAAGGCGCAGTTGCGATGTGATCTGGTCGAGGATTGAGTTGCAATTTGATCCATTGGGACAGTCTGGAGACGATGGGAGGGACGGAGTGTCAGCTCGGTGATGCGCCAATCTCGTTTTGGCATCGTGGCAGTGTCCTGCTCAGCCTGGCTGGGGTGGGGTTGGCAGTGAGTTCACCCAGGATTCGACATTGTCATCGCCTGCAAACAGAGAACAGGCAACTATTATTATCGGACCGATCGTACACGATATCACTTCCTTGTGGACAATGACAACGAAGATCAGAAATTCTCCGACTTGTAGACGGCATACGATGGCTCCTCGTAGGGTTGCTGTTAGCTGATGACCACTGGCAAATGACCATGATAGCGGTTATTGTTAGTGCTACCCACTGGCTAAATCAATGGAACTTGCCTTTTGAGAGCCTCGACAGCTTTCCTGGCCGTCTCCTCGCTATCACACAACATCTCGACTCTGAGCTCTTCAATCTTTTCCAGGACGCCGACCGCGCCGGTGTGAGGGTTGGCGGCGCCGACGGGCCGGAATTGGCCGGTGCCGGTGGCAGTCCAGCAGCATTCGCTGTAGTTGGGATAGCGGCCGGCGCCAGCAGCAAAGACGGCCTGCTTGACCGTGTCCACAAACTGCGGCTCGGCGTGGAAGACGAGAGTGTATCTAGCGGAACGAGAAGCACGAGAGACAAGGGCGCCCATATTCAGCGATGTGGGATGTACGAGCAGTTCATGGAGGTCCGGTGTGATTTGATGATGTCAAATGTTCAACGAAGAGCTGCACTGAAAGTCTTGATGTTCAGTTTACAGCGCCGAGCTGTTTGGTAGCGCGATGCCCAGACCAGCATGTCCTTGTTCAAGTGGGGGTTATTGGCAGGTGTCAGGAGGGGGCCCACAGCTTTAGCAATTGGCACGGGCCGTCAGGCACAAACAGTGCAGACAAAGTTCCCCTCGTTTGCCAAGCGGAGTTTGCAACTCTCGCTCGGCAGCGTTCTTTGGGCTCATGGACGGATGTCTTTCTTCCAAAACACAACCCGTCATAAATCCCCAGCCCATTTCTCGTATCCAAGCCATTAATTGCAACCACACCCGATATGGCCGTTGACCATGGCTGAGGCTGAAGCCACAGAAAATCGCAACCGCTGAAGGGGGAGGGCTATTGCTGATAATTACAGGGCATGGCTTCAATAGTCAACATCGATGCCCTCTCCCGTCTGTCTCTTCCCGTACGGCCGGAGAATCCACTAGTCCTCTTCCTGTCCCGATGCCGATGCCCAGATTTGAGCGTCTCCGATCGACGTCAAGACAAGGACAACCCTGAAGACAGGATGGCCAGTGTCCACTGTTTGCTCTCGGCAGTGGGGATCCTGAGCTTAATTCAACCACACCTTATTGACCTCCACCATCGTGACCCATCGGCGGGCAGCAAGTGTCTCACGATACCGTCAACAATCCAAGTTCTCACCGTTCTTTTTCTTTTACATTTCGAACTATTGTACACATATCCTGATATTGGCTTCAAAGAAGATGACATTCCTTATTCATGCCAATGAGTACGGTTGGTGACAAGCCACCACCAAGCCACCTTCATGGTATCTTGTCTTGACGCCAGTTGGAAAAAGTCACGAGACTGAGTGAGATCGCATGAGTGGTGACCAGTCAGACAAACAGGGTCAGCCCCCGCATTCCCCAGTTTTTGTCTCCCGATTCTGTCGTTTCCTTTCCATCACATCGGTTCGTCATCACTTGCATGGTTGCAAATTAATTCTCCTACCCACGAATCACATCACACCTTGTCTGGCTTCAATCCGCGGCATTTGCACTTGCACGAGCCCAAAGTTCCCATCACGAGCACCATTGCATCCTGCCCTCCACACCCTCTTGTATGCCTGAAAGCAGCGCTTATTGGTCAAAGAAATGTTAACATGCAGGGGAGCCAAACTGTTTTCATCAAAAGTCGTCTGCAATTCAGGGAAAAAGTCATGTTCGCAAGCAATGAAGCCCGCTCGCCAATTCCTTAATCCTTGGTACACAATGTCTGATGCTACGCTGGTCACCCGAGTCATCATGTTCTTTTCTTGTGGTTAGCAGGCCGCCCCTATCACAAATATCTTGCCGACGTCACATCACCTGATCCAGAACATACTCAACAGCAATACCTGCTTGCAAGTACCACTGGTTTTGCATTGTTCAGTGTGTTTCCTAAGATCACCTTACTACCCCTGATTCTGATGTATAATAACATAGCCATCCACTCTTTCACAAGATCAGGATCGACCCAGACACTTTCCCATGAATTTTTCCCTTGTCTTCTTCACCAGAGTGTTTTACACACGAATGGCAAACAGCTACAATGGCACAGCCGCAAGTCAGACGCAGAACAAGCCTTCACGACAAGCTCAAAATATGGCAAAAGCCTTTACCCCTCCTGGATACCGTGCCCGACAATGAGGCAGAAAGACCGCGCTCCAGCTACCGGCCTAAACATGCTGCTGCCGACTTCTCTCGCTTGACAACTACACCACCACCCTCGATTCTCAACGTATGCCGACCACAAATCACAGAGTCTGAGACAAGTCAGATATCCCCTTCACAAACACGGCGAGCATACCGCCGCCCAGAATCGGCAAATCCTCTTGCTGAGATGCGATTTCGCGGTCAACGGCGGGACATGGCATCCGCATTTTTGCAACAAGAGCACTCAAAGCTAGCCCATCCACCAAGACAACCACCACAGACTGTCAAGAGATCGGTTCCTCTCACCGACTACGAACTTTTCCTTGCACGAGCAGAACTCGAGGAGAGAGCACACCGGGACTTGTTACAGACTATGAATGCCCAGCTACATGACAGTCTCCATGATCTCATCAGGCCAGACCCTCATCAACAGTTTGCCTCACTGTCTCCTACGAGGCTAAGCGCAGGTTCGACCGCCGTGCCAGGGATAAGTCGAACAACGACCGGCAACAAGAGTCGTGAGAGCCGCACCAGCTGGGCACCCAGTTCTGCAACCGGCAACACGGTGGCAGAGATTGTTGCATCCCAACAACACGAGGAAAGTCTAGGAGCACAACCTCACCATGTCAGTTCAAATCGTCAATCACTACCAGATGCCAAGAGCCATTCAGTAGTGCTCAATGGCGTCAAGGCATCAATACACCGCTCAGGGACTGTAGGTCGCATCTCGGACGACGGCCATGCACAGCAGCCAAGGGCTCCAACTCTGAAGAGGCAAGCAAGCTTTGCCCAGAAAATCGCCGAATACATTCGGCCTCCACGACGCGACGCCATGGATATTTGTAGAAACGAGACAACTTTGAAGTTGACACGGTCTAGAAGTCAGGCTGGGCTAAGGAGGCTGGTGGCTGTTCCCATTCACCACATTGAGGCGCTCGCAGAATAATCATCACTCAATTACTTGGTATTGCTAATGAATGTTACGCGCTACCTCTCCATGACACTGTCCCCTTTGCTTTTTGAACTTTCTGTTTCTACGTCTCGTTGTGTAACGTTCGTACATGATGTTAACGACTGTGGGTTGACCAAGACCCATTCACCGGCTCACCATTCAACCCTCAATAAGCTAACGCGGTATCTCTACCCGGTCAACAAGCCTCCAAACTAAAATGCGTCGGTCGCCCTTCTCAGTGCCGGCACCGCCTCAAAAATCGGTTTACTCTCCAATCCAAGCATTACGCACTTCGTTCCACCTTCGTAGTACATGGAGATTGGAGAGCTGCATGTCTTCCGGGCATCGCTTCCGTTGGGCTCCTAACGTACGGTCAAGGCCATAGTTACCATATATCTTGTGCCTTGACAGCTGATCGAGCACTATTATGAGCCGATGTACTCGAGCAATCGGCATATCCGCATCAAGTAGATCGTATGATAGATTGTACCCTGGTGATCTGGGGCAGATAGGTGCGCTTATTGCCTGTTAGGTTCTGTCATGGTAAAATGGATCACGAATTAGATGGTAGCGATCGCATTTGCTTGATCGCAAACCCTGGGCCCGGGTTGATGTCGATAGTACACATCTATTTGCCTGTAAGTGCCGCATCGTATGCACGTTCAAGTCTCAACGCGGTACAACCCAGTCCTTGATGCCAATGCCTACAAAGACTACGAGAATTTCCCCGTCAAGTCAATATGCTTCTCTACCGGAGGTCTTTACGATTCCACGCCCTACATGTCAAACTATTCAGAAGGATTTGACCACGACAAGGTAGCTCGAAGGCAATAAAACTACCACAACAGTAATTGAATATTGGTAAGTTGCAGGTGACGGTTATGGGTTGTACGTTGTGCCCGTCCAGGGGGGCACGGGAAAGGCTTTACGATCAGATTTGGCTAGGCCCTTCTTGCAATGCGATCTGCTTGCTTGTTCATTTTGTTCAACGCCGGCATGTCTTTTGGCCTGATGTACCTCCTCAGATCAGTAGACCTCATGAGAGAGTTGTTCAACCAAATCACTGACTTTGGCTATAAGGTCTCGATGAAAGCTGGTGTTAAGATCCTGATACTTGATCCGGCCGCATTTGCCAGTTGGTGATGGCCGTGTGTAACTGGGACGTTTTGAACGCTCTGAACACTCTGGGGACCCTGGTGTTGGGAAGTTTGGACGAACCTTGAGATGTATCAGAGATGATGTCACAATGTTACTCTCCGGACGCTGTCTGTATCTGTACATGACCGATGGCCATTCTGCGTTGGATGTTGAACTTGGGGAAGAGCTGCGGGTACAAGATGCGCCGCTCTGAGTTATTCTCCCTGTAATTCCCTGCCCCCATTGGGTTCAGCATCGCCGTGTTGTTGCGCACGAGGGCCGTTCAAATTGAAGCAGGTTCTCCCGTTGTCCACGAAATGGGCGGTCTTCTGTCTTCATCCTGGGCTATGTAGCTTGCATAAGATTCACATGTCGTCGGCGACGGTTCCGTCTCCACCAAGTCAACAGAAAATACGTGTCTGTGCAGTCCTCGGGCTCTTAGGGCTGTGTGGTCCGCGTGATCGTTTCCGCGGACTCTGTGCGGATTGGGAGTTTGTGAAGGTGGAATTGACGATCAAGTCCCACAACTACTGGGTACCATATAGCGGGTGCTACGTCCCGGGGCTGCCTTCTCCCAGCAGGAACGAAAGTGATTATCGGAATAAGTTGATGATGAGCTGTCTATATACGAATGCCTGCTCGTTAATTGGAAGTGAAGTGTAGTTCAAAGTCGAACACGGTCTCCCACAACGACGACAGGATCGATGGGAGTCGCGACTGGATGGATCGATGCGGTATGTCGTCTATACAAGGGACTTTGCTTCGACCGTGCATTGCTCTTACCTGACAAAGTTCAGTTGCCAGCTATTGGAGGCAAATTCGGAAGGGAAGCCGCGAAGTCTCGTACAAATATCCCAGATCGCGATGCGGCCGGTTTTGAAATGAATGTGCCGGCGTAGTGACGAAGGCGACTTCGTTTGGCGAAGTAGATCCAAGTTTGCATTTACCTCAGCGCCGGCCGCCACCCGACTTGATTCTGGCAAATATCCCAGTGGCTCCTCGTCCCAACTTTGAGGACATTTAGCCATATCAACTGGACAACCAGCTATATGGACCAGACAGAAGCCTTTTGAAGTCGGAAAACCGCGCATTACCATTCCATCACAGAGGGACTTGAAGTTCGACACGCAGTACCGTTCGATCCTCGCAGGATCCTTTCTTTGGGACGTTAATACCATCAAACAGCGAATGGTGGTGATGGTTATACCTTCTCAGCATTGGCAGCGTCAATCCAGATTAGATCTACCATCGACAAACTTGACCATGACGGTCATGAAGTGGTAGCACTCAAGTAAGCCTTTAAAGGTACAATAGTTACTTAGTCTTCCTTTTCCTCCAATGAACCACCCTCTCGCTCCCCTCCATCGAACCGTACCGTGAGCACCACAGTCTGGCTGCACCTTCTACACCCTGAGCGGCACCCCGCAACCCCCAACGGGCAAGTACGCCTTGGTCGACAAAATCAAGGCCAAAGCCAAACGACACAAAATGGAAGTTACGGAAAGCGCTAGTACCTACTTACCTTGCCATTGAATTTACAAGCCAATTTGTCGACTTCAAGGGTAAAGGAGTCCCAACTCCTCCAGGCATCGACGCCCAAGCGCATGGCGTTTTTATTACAAAGGTGTAGGTGCGCATTCCACTAGGACCTGATCGACAAAAAGCCGTCAAGGATCAGCTAGGTGATGTAGACCTACCTCGTGGGTGGTGATGAAACACTGCATCATCTCCTTCGTCTCGACGGTCTGGTGCGTACCTCGTCGTACAACGAGGTAAGGACGGCATACCTGTAGAGCCTCTCCAACTCTCCATTCCCGCTCCCCGATGGTATAAAACTGCATCACTTGTAGATCCTCTATTCGAAAGCGCATGTTGAATCAATCAGACACTCGATTTTCAAGGGATGAGAATCTTTGAAATGGAATCTCTTCGCTCTACAGCAGGTTGGGGTTCCCGTCCTGGAAGGACATGGCGTACTTCATGGCAACGCCATCCTAGTCCTCGTAGTCTTTCTACCCGTCGTAAAGATGGGAATCTTGATGGTTGCCAAAGGGGTAAATACTTGCTGGGAATGTGTATGACTCCCTGTAGTTTTTTTTTGAGCTTAACTTGCCGCACCGTCCCTAATGTCCTCATGCACCCTTTTTGACTTCGCGCACCCAATTTCAGCTGTCATAATTACAAGCCGTTTTTGCGTATAGATTCTTGTATTTCTAATGTTCTAGAGGATTATGGTGCGCTAAGTTATGAGGGTATAAAAGTAATTGAATACAACTAACTGTAAGGTACGAGCGCTTTGGTATTAGTTATTTGACTAAGTGCAATCGATTTAGAGCGTGTAAATATAGTTGTATAGCGATGCAGTTGTGCAGAAATGTGGCCTTGGCTGTGCGGCGATATTGAAATCGTCAAGTTTCATTGACATACGATTGAATATTACATAACATTCTAAAAGTGGGTTTTACTATACAAAACGCAAGACTTTACATGTCAGCTGTCATCGGCTGGCATGTGGGGAAAATGGGGTGCGTGAAGTTAAAATAGGGAGAAACCTCCGCGCACACCCATAAACTCCCCATGCACACCCAAACCCAGATGACGGCTGTCATATAAAACAGGCTGTATTTGGTGTAAAAAACGGGTTTCTCAATGTTTCTGACATCTGACAAGGGTCTCCACATTGCTGTGACTGCTGTAAAGACCACTGTAAAGACTGCTGTACTCAACAAGCACTTCAAAATACCAGAATAAGAAGGATGAGGCTCCCAGAACGTGTATATTCCTGCAAAGTAAACAAAGGAGGATATCGCTACTCACTGTAGTTATAGGGGTAAGGCGCTGTACTGCAATTGAAGAGTGGTGCAAGAGTGTGTAATTGAAGGGTATAAAAGAGGGTATAAAGTATAGGGGGCGCTACCTATCAAATACGTACAATGCAGCGTGTCACTTGTTAATGTGGGGGAATGTTATAAATATTGAAAGCGTCAAATTTTATAGCTAAAATCGGGGTTTATAATGATAGATGACATCAGTTGTCACATCCCCACTTTTTGGGTTTGGGTGTGCATGAGGAGTTTTTGGGTGTGCGCGGAGGTTACCCCTAAAATAGGGTGCATGAGGACATCAGGGACGGTGCGGCAAGTTAAGCTCTCTTTTTTTTGTTGTATATCATCTTTGGATGACCGGGGGCACATTCCTTTGGTCGCATGGAAGCACGTATTCTGGAGCTTTCCATGTCGATGGATGGCCACGAGGACATTGAACGGCGGGTTGCTGAGCAGTTGATCTTCTCGCGACTGCTGCTTCATGTGCACTTCTCGTCATACGCTGCGTAGGTGTTGGCGTAGCTGAAGTGGGATTTTGGGCAACTGCTGCCGGGCCTCTGGCCTTGCAGTGTTTGATGTTTTCTGACTCCAAGGTCTTACGTCGTGATGGATAGAGGCAGAGACTTTGTCTAGAGGTATAATATATAGCATATATCGATAAGTGGGCAATGAGAAGCCTTTCGTGCCTCCAGATCGGAAGTTGTTAGACCTACTGGTTTGGGAAAGAAATGGGTGTTGAATGTGAAGTTAGAAAGAAGAGCGGTTTGGCCGCTTCCTTTTCAAATCGTTACCAACCCCTCGGAGGTTGATGGTTTATTTATTCGACACTCATCTTATCACCGCCACGCCTACTCTTGCTCTTGCAGGAAAATATGTGGTAGGGTATGGCATTGTCGACGAAGTTCCGCTTGTCTACGTAGCTGCTGTTAGTGCTGGGAGCTATAGAGAACACTGGAATAGAACGGACAGTATGGCGATGTGGAGGAAACTCATGATGATGTCACGATGATGACGGCGGTGAAGACCAGCATGCAGATGGCTTTTTCCTTCGAAATGATCAATGATGTGACTTTGTCAAGTGAAAATACAGCCTGTATATGCGGACATGAAATATGTTATCACGGTTTGGCTGCATGCCTTCGGCCATGTGTAAATAATCGATGTCTTCAGTTAAGTGAGCACGGGAATTGTGGAAGTTGTGGTATTGACTTGCGTGATCGTGCGGTAGAAACGACAAAGGGCTTGGGATGGAAGAGGATAGAACAGAAACGATTACAAATGAATCTTGATAAGTGTCAATCTATCGGGTATTCTCTTACTTCTTAGGCCGTGTTCGTTCTGGCAGTAGTGCAGTAAAGGCATCTCTTCTAACCCTAACCCAAAGCTTTTCTGCCACCAAAAAGATGCTTCCGTTACTGTACTACTGCTGGAACGAACGCGCCCTTATATACCTGTCCATGACCCCTTCGATGCCACATGACTCCTTTTCCCCTGAAAACCTGGTCCTTATACATCCTCTTTTGTCATCATGCAGTGTGACAAGCTTCGTCACCTCCAAGAACTGGCTGGGGAGTGTTACCATCATTCATGTCCAGCACTGGATGTATTGACCCCTTTCTTCTGTGTTGTCTCCAAGCCTTCAACAGTCATTCAACCATAACATCACTCCCTCTCATTCGATCAGTAGCAATCACTTCAAATCCTCCATAGCCACATCCCCATCTCTGTCCCTCTTCCCAATCAGCCCCTGGTTATGTTTCCTTGCCCATTCATCGTTGACAGGCCAGCGGGCAGTATCTTGGACAACTGTTGGACAAACACAATGTTAACATCCATCATCAAAACACAGCAACAAAATCAAAGGGCAATTAACCAGAATGACGACTAACCTTCCATAGCAAACCTCGCAAATATCTCTTCCTCTCCCTCTACCTCAACACCACACTCCACAAAGTGCTCCACCGCTCTGTTTCTCTTGAACGGATGCCTGTCAAAGTTTGGAGTATCGCCCAGACAGACTCCGAGCAGCTCAGGGGCAGGGCAAGTGAGGATAAAGAACTTGTTGCTGTTGTCGTTGTGCCTCCCCTCGTCAGCATCACGGCCAGTGTCGTCGCTGTCGTGGTCATCGTCGTCGTCGTTCTTCTTGCCAGATGTGGAGGTACCGAAACCAGCAGCAGCGAGAAGATGTTGTTTCGCCTTGAAAGCCCAGTATTTGCCCTTTTTGACTTGGGAGCGCTTGATTGTGGCACGCTGAGCGGCGGCGGCGGGCTTGGAGCTTGAGGACTTGGTGATTTTGTTTGTCCTGTTGTTGTTGTTGTTGACGGGGGCAGTGGCTGCGACGGCAGAGGAGGAAAAGGTGGATGGACCGGGTGAGGCGGTTTCGGCTTTGCCTTTTCCTTTGTCTTTCTTGGGAGACAAGGCTCTGGAGCCGGAGGCAGATGCGCTGGCTTTCGTTGCGGCGGTGGTGGTTGACGGGGAGGTAGCGGCGCGGGCGGCGGTGTTGTTCTCGACAACGTCCGCAGCCTTTCCTTTGCCCTTCTCTTTGGCTGCGAGTCGCTTGCGGGAACGATTGAATGGTTCGGGGGAAGAAGAGCGAGAACGAGCGCGTGTTGTAGGGTTGGTGCCGTCGGTAGCGGGGCTAGGATCGCGGTGTCCAGCTCTGGTTTGGGCACGAAGGGAGCGCGCGGTTTGAGCGGGAGCCGTAGTAGAGGTGGGCTCGGTGGGCTGTTGCGTGTTTGAGGTTGTGGCTGCCGGGGAAGCTGATGGCACGTTCGGACGTGTGCTGCTGGAGGAAGCGGTTGCCTTGACGGTGGGCTCCTCGTCGACTTCCCAATAGGCAATGTTTTTCGGATCCTTAGCGCGGAGTGCGGCGCGAGCGGCGGCAACTTTGGCGGCATAATCGGGAACAAGGGTGCTGGGATGGAGGTGATGAACCTCAAACCACGGATTGCCCCATGGGTTCTCTCTTGTTCGAGGAACCCGAAATGGGTCGGGCTCCGGCGAGGAGTTTCTTGGGAGAAAATCGGCATTCTCAGCGCTGTCGAGCTGGATTCTGTCCTTGAAGTTCGCGTCGTACCATGGGTGAGTTCTCATCGGGGTTACTCTGATCGACCACCCATCCAACGAGTTGCTTGCGTCGTGGTCCACCATCAACGGGATCTGCCAGAATTGCTGTTTGTCGAGCAGCACCATTGATTTCATGGGCGAGTTGAGAAGGGTTGTGAAGTCGTCCTGCAGGTCTTTGTAGCGCTTCTTGTACGCTTGTAGGGTTTTGAGCGTCTCTTCCCACTTCTTGCCGTACGTGATCAATTCTTCTGTAAAGGTGACAAACACCTTCATGGCTTGCTGGTGGACTTCCTCGAGTTTGTGCTTTGTTTTGCGCCAAGCTTCGTCCTCCTCGTCATTGATCTTGACGAATTCCGGAGTGAAGGGTTTGTGGGGAACGTAACCCTGTTCATTGGGCTGGTCCTTGGACGTCGTTGCGTTCTCCTTGCCGCTCATGGTGTAAACTTCTGGGACTTGGAATGCGTGGAAGGTTGTCGCCGGGTGCAGATGCTTCTCGACTCTGAGGAAATATCGAGCAGTGAGATAGGAAGCGGATGTGGCTTGATTGGTGTACAAGGGAGTCGCTGTTGACAAGTAGACGGCAAATACGTTGACAGCACTTCTTTGTGTGTTGGTGCAAGGAGAAAATTTTTTGTGTTCGGACGTTCGGTGAAGACGATGAACCGATAAGAATTTAAGGGAAGAAATGCCAAGAGTCAGATGATATGAAGCTATTGATTGTGCTTTTGTCGACGCCCATTACGTGTTTTCTTACGTCTATTGAATACTTCCACGTGCCTGAATTGGGATTGCTATTGTGCTTCAATATTTCCATTCAATCCAACCCCAATCATTCAAACCATAGCCGGCATCAAAGTAATAATTTCCTGGATCGCTGGATGGAGTTTTTCTGCAACTTCAAATTTCCCACAATATCAGATGAATGACCTGGAAGCCCACCCAACAAATCTTTTGTGGATTTTACAAACGTGCCGACATACCTAGGTACAATAAGAGGACACTCAATGTCGTAAGCAAGATGATGAAGGAGGAAAGATCGAGTGAATGGGAATCATGTAACCTATTGAGCGTAAGAGGACTTGTGAAACAAAACGGATATTTTTACCTATGTTTGTGCGTACGTCTTGAGTTTGTAGTTCAGTTGTACAGTACCTCTACTGTAGGTAGTACCTCAAATCACGACCTTGACTACCCGACAGCCCTCTAGTTGTTGGTTCAAGTTGTATCGACTGGAACACATTACCCCTCAACTGAACTCTCGTCTTGCCGTCTATCGTCCCATGTTCCAGCCCCTCCGATATCCAGACTACCTGAGCCTTGCTCCTTCCTCGTCGAATCCTTCGACAACGAACCTGTCTGCGACCCACTAAAGTGTCCAACTGGAATCCCTAACCAAATTTTCCGGACGACCAAGATTGCTGCCTGTTCATCCCAGGCGTCCCTTGTTCTAACTTCTGCCCTTTTGTTCCTTCTCCTTCGGCCGGCACCAACCTTTTGCGTTCTTCCCTGGCTCTTGAACCTGCCAGCATCGCTACTTGTCTTCAACCAACGTGGCTAGAATGCTAATCCAGACTTTCGCTAAATCTACAGCCGAGCTGTAACAGCGTCTTCCTTCCACTCTCAAGCTTATCCCTTTGTTGCTGTTGCTCGTTGTTATCCCAGTCATAAAGCAAGCCAAACGGTGGAGGACAACACGCAGTAGGTATGCCCAAGAAAGCACCTATCAGGTGGAAATGCCGCCCTATGAAACAAACAGCAATATGAACAACCTTGAAGTCTCTGAAATGTTCGTACTGACCAAATGCTTTCACTTCTAGAGGTGGGGAGCATGTCTGCATCGGCATCGACTTTGGAAGCACCGGTGTTCGGGCCTTCGCATGGTCGGTAGGAAAGACCGGTAAATATTTTCCTAACCTGCATCACCTTCGTGTCGGCCTGGATGGCATGAGCTATCCTGCTCATGGCTATATCTACGATGACAACGAGCCCATATATATTCCTCGGAATCTCGCTGTAGACCGTGAGCCGGAATCTCTCAAATACGGTTTCTACTTGCTTTCTGGCGACCCGCATAAGTTGATGGATCAGTACCCGCTGATGAAGAGACTGAGGGATACCTGCAACGATCAAATTCGAAACAAGCTGCGAACCGGCATTACTTAGGTGCTTCAGAACTTGAGAACCGCGATCGAAAGCAATGAAGCGTTCATGGCCAACGGGTGGAGGATCGGTCGACTATGTGTCACCGTCCCGAATCAGTGGACGTTGGAATTTGAGGAGGTCTACACCAGACTTCTGGCTCAAGCGTTCGACTGGACCTTGGGCGAGGCCAGATCGAGGATACTGTACTACACAGAGACAGATGCTCTTGCCCACTTCTTGCTCTCTACGGATGATTATGTTCAAGTTGCCAAGCTCTTGCGTGGACAAGAGCAACAGAGGGTTGTACTCGTTCTGGATTTTGGTGGTCATAATTTGGTAAGATTCATTCACTGCCCTCGCATGAACATTACATTTCATTTGGACAGTAAAATGCTAATACCTCACCACAGAATGGTGCAATTTTCTGGGTACAGAGTACTCAGCACCAGGAACCCAAGTTTTTCAGACATGGGGAAGCATTTGGTTAGTACCACTTCGCAACAGCGGCAACAACTAAACGGTTCAAGCTCAGGTTCACCGTTCAACTAGATACTGATCGTACTATAGGAATAGGTGGTGGAGGAGAGCATCTCTACTTCAATGTGCTTCGGGCTTGCGAAGAGAAGTACAAGGCACAAACGGGCGCTGCTGTGGGGGATAGGCTATCTGCGGCTGCAAAAGAACAAATAAGGCAAAAATTCATCATGGAGTATCGTCACTCTTGGGGTCCAGGCGACCATCTTCCTGGCCCATATGCCTTCCATTTGTTCGACGACAACTTTCAACACGTGCCACTCGTTTTCAGCAAGAGTGAGATCGATGATCTTTGGGAGAGGGCGTACGAGGGGGTGATCGTTGTGGTCAGGAGGGAGCTACAAACCCTCAAAATACTGGCATCAAAAGAGCATGGCGGATCCATGCCTGTCCCTTTGGTCATTGGAGCAGGAGGCAGCATCGGCAATCAACCTCTGTATGATAGGCTACAGAGCCTCATCAACCAGTTTGATATCGAGGATACCGCGTTTGTCAACAAAGTTGGGCTGGATTACGAGTCAGTCATTTTCCCTCACGTGAGCTACTAGGTTTCTGTTGGTATGTGCTAACAACAAGGCCTTACACCATATACAGCACCGTTCGGCTTGCGAGGGGAGCACCTATGGCAACGGTAGACATGGTCACTGTTGAAGATTTCCTCAAGCAAGGTGTCGGTATCGGCATCCAGATGCGGCAACGCCACACTTACAAATGGGACAACAGCGCGACCACAATTTTTTACTTTGTGAGTCCCCCCCGGCCCCCTGCTTCTGCCATGTACACTCGTCCATGGCACAACCACTTTCCTAGAGGATGACAGGCTCCGTCCTAACACATTTCTTTTTTTTCTTCAACAGTGTACCAGGACGGGACATTACAGGGGAAATTTTGATTGCCAACTCCTCAACATTCGCGACGGCGATGAGTTTTGTCTTGTGTGTGATCCCTGGTACGCTGATAAAATTCCAAACCTCCAAAACGAGGACCCCAGCTCCCTTCCTCAGATCAGCGCCGAGCGTGGGTACGTTCTGCTTGAAGGTCAACCCTCTATTTTGCCCCCCAGTCGCGCTGAGGGTAGGTATTTTATCAAGGCGGATATCAGAGGAAATGGCAACAACATGCAGCTTGTCCTGGACATAGCGCTGGTTGCAATCCCCAACCGAGCCCGAAGTAGCCGCTATGAAAAGGTCGACATCCACCTCCCGCTTTACTATGAAGGTGGAAATAACTGTGTTTTTGTCGGAGAAAGGGGGAAAACCTTGCGCGAGGCCATCAGAGACTTTCAGGCTAGGCGCCGCCTGGATGCTCAGGACTTCCTCAACCACATAGCGTCATAAGAAAGCCACACGGCCATGGGTGGGAACCCCCCGAGCTTTTCCCGGCTTTTTTTCTTCACTTTCTTCTACCTCTTCTGTTCTTTTTCTTGGCTTCAAGCGAACCACCCAACCTTTTGTCAGACAGCTTCTTGGACGGCACCAGAAGGAGGATGACGTACAACTGGAAGTCCACTTGCAAATTTTCAGCTCTGCTATGGGAGTCATTTTAGCAGTGGAAGCACGGTTTTCAACATAGAGGAACGCGAGTTGGGTTATCAATGGCAAGGACATTGGGAATTTGGGACAAGTGTTCTCCAAGCTCAACATTCAATGGGAACCAGGGTCTCATCTGCTTCCCTTCATCAAGGTATGAAGCTGTCGAGTTTTGCGGAATCGGATCAGCAACATGTTGACATGAATGGACTGGAACAACTATAGCGGTTGGCCGAAAAACCGGGAAAGGCTGTTAAATCTCTCAAGCGACACTGATCCGATTGATGGGGGCGGTCACGCTGAAGAAGTGAAGGACACCGGTACTTCAGATGTATCGCAGTGGTGATAGACAATACAAACATAGCATTTCGGCCAAGAGAACTGTGCGCACACACATTGGGAGACAATCTTGAGCTTGATAAGTAGTTGGTTGTCCACGACAGGAGGACCAGACTCTGGAAATAGCAGATATTACCTTGCAGTCGTAAGAATAAACCAATCAGGGACAGTCCAATTTCGTTCTTTGTTGTCAGGAGGGGTCTTTGCAAGTCCGCGAAAAGAGTTACCATTATTCATCAATACAATGATCAGGGTATCATGAATCCTCCCACACAGGGGCTACCTAGAGGTTGGATTCAAAGGTATCTTAAAGACGCATAGGTGTGATGATGAGCAAAGAGGCACCCAAGGTCCGATATTCTGAAGGTGACATGTGCGTTCCATCCTTGTGACCATTCGACTAGGTACTCACCAATCAGCGAGACCAAACCCTTTCTTCATCTTTCCCCTCCCATGGTCTCAATACCTACCTGTCACCGCAGCACCCCC